>NC_060968.1:2486642-2509142 GCF_910589235.1 Vespa crabro
CTCAACGTATCCTTAAAGCTCACCATAATAGAAACTTCGACGGGAGAATGTTACGATGTAATAGACAAAAAAACAAAACAAAAAAAAAACCGGGCTTCGAAAAAGCTTCAATAACACTCACGGAGCACGCTTGATTTCTAGTTGAAAAAAAACAAAACAAAAAAAAAAAAAAGAACAAAAAAAAACAAAACAAAACAAAAAAAAAAACCAAAAAAAAGAAAGAAAAAGAAACGACGATACAATAACAGTTCCAATGACCCATAGTATTTATCATTGTATATTCGAACAACAATTATTACCTTTGACCCTTCGACCCCTTACTCTCACCTCCAATCCCACACTCCAATCCATTCCCAACCCTTTACTCTCTACTACGACCACCACAACACCTGTTATCGACAAATGTACGAATCTACGAGAATATGTAACGAGCATGTATAATACGAGACTGTAAAAAATAAGTATAGTTGATAAGTTATTGATTTAAGTTATCGAAATCGACGATCCTCTTTGTTATTTTGTTAATTTTTCATTCATATATGAAAATTGATTATATTGATTAATAAGGATTAATAATTATCGTATCGTATTGTATCATATCGAAAAGTTTTATTTTTTCGTTTTATACGAAAGAAAAGTTATTTTATCGAAAATGAAAAATGTGGAACGTAGTTACATACATAAGTATACACGTGTGTGTGTGTGAGTGTGTATGTGTGCGTGTATGAGTGTAATTTTCGAAGAAGAAGAAGAAGAAGAAGAAGAAGAACGTACGTGAGAAATTAAAGAAAACTTTTCGAACGTATCATCCAATCTCACATCCTTCGTCTCTATCAAGCTCTTTTCAAAATACATACATACATACATACATACATACATACATACATACATACATACATACATACATACGTACGTACGTATATACATATGTATATATGTACATACATAGATACGTTCATTCTAAGTTAGAAATTCTTAACAATAGCTAAGAATGACACAGTGGTATACGGATGCATCCATTGTCACGTTTTCTCAGCCATGAATAGTGATCATCAGGAGACACACATACATACATACATGTATACATATATACATATAACATATAACATTTCATTTCTCATCAGATTTCTAACTTTTCAAAAATTTTAGCTCTGCCAACGTGTTCCTCCTTTCACGATTTATCCTCGAATGATATTTGTATCATTATTTGTATCAAAGATGGATCCTACAATGTCATTTGTTCGCTCGATGATTCGATTATAAAGAAATTTTCATTTCTCTCTTTTTTTTTTTTTTGTTTGTTTGTTTATTTGTTTGTTTCTTTCTTTATCCTCATTTTGGTTCTTTTTCTTTTTTATTCCCATACGATTATGTAAATAATATAAATAAATATGTAAGATAAGTAAAAAGTATTTGCGCATCTTCTAAAACCAGATAACTTTAGAGTGGACCAAAATGTATTGTGAGATTGTGACTCGCTCAAAAACCATAAGACCGTTTGATTCATCTTAGAAATGAGTTATCGCGGTTCTAAGGGGCGTGCGAATAGTTTTTATTCTAAAACTGTACACGTTATTATATATATATATATATATATATATATATATATATATATATATATATATATATATATATATATATATATATATATATGGTCTTTCTATATTTACATAAGATATTTTTTAAGTGATCCTTTTCACACATATAAATATATATATATATATGGTATATATTATATATTATATAATTATATATTCTTACATTATAAACAAATATATATATATATTATATATAAATATGTAAATATGCATTTAAATATTAAGAAATGTGTGTGTGTGTGTGTGTGTGTGTATGCGTGTCCATAAATTTAAGCCAAGCTCGAAGAAAGAAAAAAGAAAAAGAAAAAAAAAAAGAAGATAAAAGTAGCGAATTCGAATGATGTGAATGAATTAAGATGAATGAGTGATCGACATGAAGAGAATTAATTAGTTATTATTCTACGATTGTATAATTAAGTAATGCCTTTTGCAAAGAGTGCGTTATAATATCGAGAACACGCTTTAAAACACTGTACAATACGCTCTATTAGTTTTCGCTTGTGTCGGGTCTTTACAAATTTTGCGCTTTTTATTAGATATCAATTTTTAAAACGTACGAACTATTTTGTTGTTTTCTTTTTTTCTACGTCTATCTCATTCGAACGAATTAATATAGTCTCATTTATGGTTTGTAATATTATCTTTCATTACGATTTATTATGTTTGCTTTGAAATTGAAAGAAGATAATAGATCCTATCGTTAATGTTTTTAACAAAATCTTTTTATATTTTTCAATTGAATAGCTCTCTCTCTCTCTCTCTCTCTCTCTCTCTCTCTCTCTCTTTCTATCTCTATCTCTTTTTCTCCTACTTTTGAAGAAGAAAAAATAGATTAAATTTTTTCAAACATTTGTTTTCTTTCTTTTCTCTTCTATTTTTGTCGATCGTCGAACGTCCAGGAATAAAGAACGTTTTGATTAGATTTAAACCAGGTTTAAATGGAAAATATTTTCTCTCTCTTTTTTTTTTTTCTTTTTCTTCTTCTTCTTCTTCTTCTTCTTCTTATTCTATTTTCTTTACGTTCGATTCACACGAACACGTGCATCTGTTAGGGTACGCTTCGTATAAAAAAAAAGAGAGAAAAAAAAAAAAAGAAAAAAAAAAAAAGAAAAAGAAATTCAGATCCTAAGCAATTTTTGCTACGTAGAGGATAAAAATTTCTTTGAGGGATTTAAAGATTAAATAAATATAATGTTTTATCGCACATAGAGAGAGAAAAAAAAAACTATATAAGAGTTATTGTAGTTAAATAAATTCGTGGCGTCCTTGAAAGACTTTTAAAAGTCACCGTCGAAAAGAAAGAATATTTTTTAACTGTAATTACACGCGCACACGCACACACACACACACACACACACATGCGTACACAATCTCACGAACGCACGTAAGCGCACACAAACACACACACGCACACGCACACGCACACGCACACACACACATATATATATACAGATACAAACACAAACGAAAGCACGCCAAAGTTTCCTTTAAATATTTTCTTATTTTTATGTGTACGTGTTATATGGATAAACAGCGTTATCCGAATAACAATGAAATAATAGAAACATATTAGGTAAGGAAATGTTTGCAAAATGAAATTGATAAATGTTTTAGCATTGTATCAAGAAGTGTGTATATACCAAAAGCAATGTATTATCAAATGTGTCGATATACCTCTAAACGCGACTTACCCTCTCTCTCTCTCTCTCTCTCTCTCTCTCTCTCTCTCTCTCTCTCTCTCTCTCTCTCTCTCTCTCTCTCTCTCTCTCTCTGCTCCCTTCCTCTCTATTTCCACCTACCCCTGCCACCCCCTAGCCATATCCCTTCTCACTCCTTATCGTTTTACTCGTATTGTAAAAAGAAAGAAAATAATTAAAATAATAATAATAATAATAATAATAATAATAATAATAAATAATTTAAAAATATAACATTGACGAAGAACAAAAGAAAACAAAAAAAAAAGAAGAGAGAAAAAAAAACAACCAACAAACGAATAAAAAAATGTAAGCCTAAAATTAAGCCGAACAATGTAAGTAAATTGATAACAAACGCGAAATTATTTTCAACGTTTCTCGTATAATATGTTCGTGCGTATAGCGTGTAAAGGGATGAAAGAGATGAAAAAAAAAAAAAAAAAACTAAAACAAAATAAAAAAATAAAAAAAAAAGAAGAAGAAGAAGAAGAAAAGGAAAAGATAAGAAAACAAAGAAAATGTTATTATCGACACTAAGTTTCGGTGATGCGTTCGTGCCTATTCTTTCACGTCCAGAGACGCGTATCTCTGTGTATATCTAGCTGTTGAAGCGGCAATAAAATTTCAAAAATCGCTCCTCTCGATTATAAAGATTATTCTTTTTCTTTCTCTCTCTCTCTCTCTCTTTCTCTTTCTCTGTCTGTCTTTCTCTTTTTTGTACATTGATATACATGTGCATTTATAAAGTGAAAAGAAGAAACAGGATTTTACGAACATTACAAGGACATTACACTAACTTACTAATCGACTCGCACGAAGAACAGAAATCTGACAGTAAGTATAAAATAAAAATTTTAAAAAGCCAAATGCAAAGGAAAAGAATAATGATAATAATAATAATAATAATATAGATGAATCAAACTTACTTATTTTATTCCTTTTAAAATCAATTTCTTCGTATTGCCGATATTTTTTCTTCTTTTACTTTTTTTTTCCTTCGTTAAGTCGTGCACAACAAAAAATAATTTCAAGTTGTCCACTTGAGGATGCTCTACGTGCATTTCGTACACTTTAAATAGACGCCATTTATTCACAGAATGAATAATTTTGACTCGAAAAAAAAAGAACAAAAAAAAAAAAGAAAAACAAGAAAAATAATAAATAAATAAAAATAAAAATGAAAATTCACGAATCACACTTAACGCAAATTGTGCCCTTCTAATTCTGTCATTATAAAAGAAAAGAAAAGAAAAGGAAAAGGAAACAAGAAAAATAATAAATAAATAAAAATAACAATGAAAATTCACGAATCACACTTAGCGCAAATTGTTTTAATTGACCACGAAGTTCGTCCGTGTATATTCTATATCATCCAACGGGTATAACTAAGTTGAAAAGTAAAAAGTAAGTAAAAGAAAATATTTCATATCGTATATGACTTTATAAATCATTTGTACGTATTGCTCTTTATTAAAGCGAAATGAATAAGATTTATCGATCATCTGTCGTATCATTCACACCTGACGCTTCGTACGGAAGTCCTCAGACTTTTCTTTCTTTTTTTCTCTCTCTCTCTTTTTTTTTCTTCTTTTTCTTTCTTTCAAAGAGAAAAACGAAGACAATCTTAGAAGTATGAAAAATGTTGCACGCACGATTGTTGAACGAGGATAGGGGGGATATCTTTGGATTACGATATCAAAAGAAATTTGAATTTATTATTCCTCTATTCGCTTTATAATATATTCTTTAAACGTTTGACGTGCATCAATTGACGTAATAGAATACAAAAGTGATCGTAGTAATATCAAAGAGATGTCAAATTTGACACGTCTACTAATCTATCATTAGTTTATCGTTATTATACCTTATCTGTAATTTCATTGGTATATAGAAACGAGACGTTCCGAACGAACGATTGATTATGGCAAGTAAATCGTCAAAGTATTTTTCAATAAAGATAGCACGGTTTCTTATGAAAACCGTCGGTTTTTGGTATCCCGAAAGCTCTAAAGAAAAATGTATATTCGACGTT
Organism: Vespa crabro; assembly: GCF_910589235.1. NCBI lineage: Eukaryota > Metazoa > Arthropoda > Insecta > Hymenoptera > Vespidae > Vespa > Vespa crabro. The sequence goes on from NC_060968.1 coordinate 2,491,970, forward strand.
ATATTATTTTACACGTTGATGGCAGTAACAACTTCTTTGGTTATCGTGTCTCTCGACGTTTATTATAGTTGGGGTGATTTTTACGTGAGTATAAACAAGAAGAAGAAGAAAAAGAAGAAGGAAAAAAAAAAAAGAAAAAAACATGTATTATTAATCCAAAAAGATAAGTTCATTCTTGGATGATCGAACGAAAAAAATTTCTAAACGATCCTCGTAATATATTCTTACAGGCGATCACATATACTGCATGCAGTATAATGCCAGTGATAATAGTATTGCTTAAAATATCGATATTCATGTTGCATCGTACGAAAATGATGAACTTGATAAAATATACCCAAGAAAACTTTTGGTATCGGGAATACGATGATTTTGGTCAAAAGATATTAAATGAGATCGATAATAAGGGAATACTTTTGATGTGTTCCTTCACGTTTTTTGTTCAAGGAACTGCTGTTACTTATACCCTGACACCGATAATAGGTAAATTTTAAATAATTCTATGATATCTTTTCGTTTTTTTTTTTTTTTTTTTTTTTTTTTTTTAATAACCCTAATTTCTTATAACCCTGTGTTCGTGGGGTGGTATAGAATATTGAACAGACCAACTTTGAGCTCAATTAAAACAATTTGCGTTAAGCATGATTCATGGAATTTTTCTTTTTTTTTTTTTTTTCTTTTTTCTTCTTTTTTTATAATGACAGAATTAGAAATGCATCTTAATTGATTATTTCATTCAAGGCTTCAAAGCATATATATATATATATATATAATATTTTTTTTGGAGTCAAAATTATTGATTCCATATAAAAATGATGGCTGTTGAAAGTGTCTGTAGGTTATGACGCAACCCTAAGCGCACAATTTCCAAATTATTTTAAGATTTGAACAATAAGGATTAATCGACGATTGTCGATCGATATTGATCGATAAGCGAGATAATTAATTTATTTCACATAGAAAACTTGGGTAAAAATGATAGCGATAGGATTCTACCGTTCAAGATATGGATCGATCTACCTTTTTCAATGAGTCCTTATTTCGAGATATTCTTTACGATTGAGGTAATATCTTCGAGACAATTATATTTTCTTTCAACTTTTCTCTCTCTCTCTCTCTCTCTCTCTTTTCTTTCTTTTATTCTCTTCTTCTTCCTCTTCTTCTTCTTTCCTTTTTCCATTTTTTTGTTCTCTTTTTACTCATCTTTAATCGCATTAAACCTCGACTTTTGTTTCAGAAGATTTTCAATCGTTGTCACTTTATAAATTTTCCCCCAATAAAAATTAATATCCATCGATATTTCAAATTGATTTTTTTCCAGAGACATTTCATTTCGCAGACTCTCGCCCTGATACACACCGCCGTTTGTTTCGCCTGTTTCGATAATTTTTTATGCCTCTTAAGCATGCACGCCGCCGGTCAATTCAAAATACTACAGCACAAGCTCGAGACGATTTTTGATTGGGACGTTAACGTATCATTGAAAACTGTCATAACGTTGAATAACGAAAGATTAAATGATTGCATTAAGAGGCACAATGAATTAATTAATTATATTGACAAATTGGAAAATATATTTACTCACACGATGTTGTGCCAATTGTTAATATCAAGCGTGATGCTTTGCGTAGCTGGATTTCAAATGTTCTTGGTAAACAGAATTAAAAAAAAAAAAAAAGAAAAAAAAAAAGAAAAAAAAAATGATTATTAATTTTCTATTGGATAAGAAAAAAAAAAATATATATATATACAATTGCACGAATTGAAATAATAATAATCACATTAATGAATAATATTAATAATAATAATAATAATACATATTTAATTATATTTTCACGATCAATAGTCACAAGGAACGTTGATAAGGAGGATGATATTTGTCGCTCATACCAACGGATGCTTCTTCCAACTCTTTGCAATAACTTTGACGGCAAACGAGGTATTGATTGCCAGTCAAGCTGTAAGTGAGGGCGCCTACGCCGCAAATTGGCCCTTCCTCCCTTCAGAAATTTTTACCAACATAAGTGGAAGTCTTATAATGATTATGATCCGAGCACAAAAACCATGTTGTATAACTGCAGGCGGATTTTTTCCTGTCTCTCTCGAAACATGTATGGCGGTAACAATAAAAATAATATTATAACGATAATAATAATAATAATAAGAAGAATAATAATATTAATAACAAACTCATGGAAATTTATAAGAGATTGAAAACTTACATACTTTTTCTTTCTTTTCTTTTTTTTTTTTACTTTTTTTGTTTCTTTTTTTTTTTTTTTCTTCCTTTTTTTCATTTTCTTATTTACGTTATTTTACTTTTTTCCTTGATCTTCTTTGTAGGTCTTGAAGACGGCAGCTTCTTACTTCACGTTGTTGAGAACATTCGATGACGAAAACGATTGAATTTTTCTATCGAAGAAAATGTGAAAATGGAAAAAAGAAAAGAGAGAAAATATTCATCAAAATTAATATATATAGAAATGTATAATAGATTAATATTACGACTTATTTTAAGATTATTGTCCTCCCCACTCACCTTAAGATTTTACATTTTCATTCAACTTTGATATATATCGGATCAATCATAATTTTCTTACCTTTCATTATATTCTCTTGTATGAATGATGATTTCAGGTTTCCTCTGTTCTATCTATTCCCTTGTATTTCGTTCTACGTTAGCCATTCCACGTTACGATTTTTCTCCTCCTCCTCCTCCTCCTCCTCTCATATTCTTACGACTAGAGACAGCTGTTATCGTTATTCTTTTGATCTGACAATCCCACGATCATTCGCAAGTAATTTTTCTTCATAGTCTATAATCCAATATCGACTATCTTCTTATTTCACAATTTCTAATCTCGTTGAAAAGTCCTAATGATTTATGTATAATATCATTCGTTTAACTATACTCTAGCGTTGTATGATTTTCCTTTTTCTTTTCTTTTCTTTTCTTTTATCTTTTTTTCCCCCACCACCTCCCCTCCCCTTTTCGATGCAACAATCCGCTTATCAATCATGCTTGTAGCGAAAGAAACGTATTATTACGTTTAATGAATTCTTTTTCCGGATGTTATTTTATTAAAAAAAAAAAAAAAAAAAAAAAAAACAAAAAACAAAAAAAAAGGAGAAAAAAGAAATAAGAAAAGAGCAAAAAAAGAAGAAGAAGAAGAAGAAAAAAAAGAGTAAACGATTTAGAAATTATTTATAAAAATTCTAAAGTAAGTGGAACGTCGTTAGAAACTTATAAAAGATTTTCTATTTAAAAGTAAACGTGTGTGTATATATAAGTCATTCATGTTCTTTGAACGTTCGAAGGTAACGATAAAGAACGTTCATCGTTTTTCGTGATCTATTATTATTCGTTTGTAAATTAATAATCGTTTCTTTAGAAATAGGAAAGACTTGGAACGATATTTGCATTTTCAGTATTGCGTAAGACAATAGAACGATGAATAAAATGAAATTTTTGTCGGTCAACATAACAAGATTTTTAATGAAAATCATTGGCTTTTGGTCGGCTGATACGATTAACGAGGAACGTTTACTCGATATACTTCTTAGTTACACCATCATTGCAATTGGGATAGCCTTGTGGATCGAGGCATATGATTTTTACGTTAGCCTCGATGAATTCTACGTGAGTCTGATTTTTTTTTACGTTTCTTTCCAATTTGTTTCATTTGTTCGTTTGTTGTTTCTTTATTTTTTTTTTTTTCGTTTCTTTTCCCTCTCTCCCACCCCCCTCCCGCCACCGCTCTCTTCATTCACATTATATCTGGATCATGTAAATTTTTGTGTTTCGACAGGCACTCACGTATACCGCTTGCAGTGCAATGCCAGTCGTAGTGATTCTATTGAAATTAATCGTATTTTTGCCTAATCGTAAAGACATTATCAAATTAATTAGATACACCGAGGAAAGTTTTTGGTTCAAGGAATACGACGAATACGATGAAAAGATATTGAATGACGTTAATAAAAAGGGATCAATTTTGATTTGTTGTTTTACGTGTTGCGTACAAAGCACCGTATTTTCTTACATGTTAATCCCTTTAATAGGTATACTACTACTATTACTACTAATTGTCAAATAGTTTTAAGTGTGTTAAACTCTTAATGACATTTACTTTCGTTGGTACAAACGAGAAATGCCAAGGGTGTTTTGAACAAAATGTGTAATAAAAAAAAAAAAAAAAAGAAAAAGGAACAAAAGAAAAAAGAACAAAAAAAGAAAACAAAAAAGGAACACATCATGAAATCATTTATATATATACATATATATATATATATATATATATATATATATATATATATATATCGATCTGATTTTTTTTCTTTTTCTTTTTCTATTTTTTCTTTTTTTTGTTTCAACTTTCTTAAATTCAAGCAATCGTCAAATGATTTTGATTGTGGTCTACGCGTCGATTAAAAAGTTTCTCTCGTTCTTCGTCGTTCCGCTCGAAAAAAAAAAGAAAAAAAAAGGAAAAAAAAAAAAATAGAAAAGTAACAAAGATAAAAGAACAAGAAAAAAGAAAAATAAATGTTCTCTTTACAGAAAATATAGGAAAAAATGAGAGCGACAGAATCTTACCCTTCGACATCTGGTTAGGGGGAGCAGACATACATTTGTCGCCATATTTCGAATGGGCATTTGCAATGGAGGTGACAATATTAATTTTGCAAATATATAACCCTAGTTGCGGACAGACATCAAAATAATTTCAATATTGTTTACTTAGGGATATGTCACAATTTACGGGCACTTTGAGCGACCGTCAATTATAAAGAATGAACAATTTTGATTCCAAAAAAAAGAAAAGAAAAAATACCGTATATCCTTTATAAGCCTCGAACGAAATAAATAAATCAATAGATTTGAAGGCACATTTCCAATTTTGTGATTATATAAAAAAGAAAAAACAAAAAAAAAGAAAAAAAAAAAAAAAGACAAAAAAAATTCCATAAATCATACTTAGCGCAAATTATTTCAAACTGAGCTCAAAGTTGATCTGTTTAATGTTCTACATCCATTCTTACTAGTCTCAACTAGGGTTAATCAATTAGAATACAATAGGATATAATTATTTTTCTAGACGTATCATTTCGCAGATTATCGCATTGATACATTCAGGACTTTGTTTCTGTTGTTTCGATAATTTTTTATGCCTGTTGAATCTAACGTTGGCTGGACAATTCAAGATATTGCAACATCGTTTGGAAACGTTGTTCGGCAATAGCATATTGTATTCCAGGAAAAAGGAATATATTTCCTTGGATGATGACGCATTAAAAACTTTTCGAGAATTTAAAAGATGCGTTGAACATCATCGTATGCTTATTGATTATGTCGACGAATTGGAAAGGATATTTGCGATGGCCACGTTGTTCCAATTGTTGATGTCCAGTGTCATGCTTTGCGTCGCAGGATTTCAACTTTTTATGGTACACACATTCTCGAAAACTTGTCGAAAAGAAAGAAAAAAAAAAAAGAAAAAAAAGAAGAAGACGAAAAAAAAAAAAAATAGAAAGAAAATGAAATCCAATTTGACAATGATCGATCTCGATTTCGTTAACTATTAATTTTCTTCCAATTTAAAGTCCCGTGGCATTGCAACACGTCAGTTTCTATTCTTCGCACACGTTTACGGTTGTTTCTTTCAATTATTTGTCACAACGTCCGCTGGCAATGAGGTAATCATCGAAAGTCGTGCGGTCGGTGATGCAGCTTACAATGCTAATTGGCAGACATTATCCCATGAGCCCTATAAGAAGATTAAAATGGGACTTATGATGATGATGTTACGAGCCAATCGACCCTGTTACATTACAGCCGGTGGCTTCTTTCCCGTATCTCTCGAAACGTTTATGGGGGTAATTAATAATCCATTCCTGACAACAATATCGCTCAATTGTATTCAACTATTTTTCAAATAACAAGATTATTAATTTAAGGTATTAAGTACTGCAACGTCGTACTTCACTTTATTACGTAACTTTGAAGAAGACGAAGGATTGATGAATGATATTTAATTAACGACTTCCAACAATCTGTATCGAATTAATAAAATATCTTAATATTTATCATTATTTCAATAAGTTTTTCGTATTAATATTTGATCATAGAATTACTTACGTAAGATAAAACACATGATGATGATGATAATGATGATGATGACCGTCATTATTACAATTTACAATTTTGTCAGATATTTCGAATGGTTATCGTACACATATTCTCGATTTTATTTTCGTTCGAAAATATCTTCATTTCGATTCAAAAATATATACAAGCTCATTAAAGTACACTGATTATTTCACATTGATTTAGCACTCGGATCAAAATCGTTTCTATCATTCTTCGTCATTCTGATAAAAATCTGTGACACTGTGATTACTTTTGTTTTTTTTTTTAGATCAGATCACAATTTTCTGTACGTGATACGCTTGACGTGAGACGCTTGATCGTACGATCACGACTCTCGAAAAGTGAACGATTGATCATGGCAAACGACGAGATAACAGACTATCTCTATGCTTTCTAAATTGTCAGGCGTCAGTATTTTTCGTATCAGAGAAAATTGGAGGATTTGGCAAAGGAAAGGAAAGAGGAAAAAAAGAAAAACAAAAAAAGAGAAAGAATAAGAAAAAAGAAAAAAGTAAAAATAAGAGAAAAAGAAAAAAAAGAGTCCAAAGTTCGAAAAACGTTCGATGTCTTCGATCTTTATGAATTCAAAAAAGAAGAATATTATATGGGATCAGTCGTACGGTAGTTGTTCGTAGGAAAAGCCTATGTTATTAGAATGACAGGTTGACAGGTATCATTGGATCTTGACGAAAGTTGACAACAGATCAAAGACAAGTCCAGCTAGGTGAACTGTTATTACGATAATCGCTTGTCAAGAATCAACGTCAAAAGTTTTCTCTATCGTTTCGTATTCAGAGATAGATAAGTCGTAACTGACTTGAATTGAATCAAATCGAATCAATTTGTATCACAATGCTAAATCACAAGAGAAAAGATATTTCGATAATCTTAACTACTTTTTTCATGAAATTTACTGGCTTTTGGTTAGCCGTCAATCCAAAGGAACAATTTCGACGACGTATAGCTTTTTATTATAACGTCGGTGCCGTATCATTTGCCGTTTACGTCGAGATAACTGATTTTATTTATTCCCGTAACAATTTCACCGTAAGTATAAATTAATTTAATCATTTTTAATATCCATTGTATCGTCATTGATTCCATATTAATATTATTAATAAATTTTTTTTTTGTTTTTTTTTTTTTTTTTTTTTTTTTTTTTAGGAAGCGATATATATATTGTGTAACACCATGACGCTCGTAATGGTTCTAACTAAAATGTTAATATTAACCTTACATCGTACGAAATTTATGTATCTGATAAAATACATGCAAGATCAATTTTGGAATTTCGATTATCAGCTAGACGAGAATATTATCGTAGAAAATTGTAGAAAGCAATGCACATATTTCGTTTGTTCGTTTATTTTTTTTGCTTTGGGTACAGTTTTTGGTTACATGATAACACCGATCATTGGTAAGGGATAATATAATAAAAAGAAATTATTTCGAAGGAGATGATTAATTAATTTTAATAGTTTTTAAGAAAACATTGGTAAAAATGAAACCGACAGGATATTACCATTTACAATGTGGATTGATTTTCCTTTTTCAACGTCGCCATATTTCGAGATAATGTTCGTAATACAGGTATTTAATTAATCATAAGATATTCAATTATAATCATTATAATATACTTTAATATTATCTTAGAAATTTTTTTTTTGTCTTGCATTATATTCTAGATTTTATCACTTTATGGGGTTGGCATTTGTTATTTTTGTTTCGATTGTTTATTATGCATCATGAACATACATACGGCAGGACAATTTCGTATTTTGCAAAATCGTCTTATTAAAATTTATCAAGAAAACGATATCCGTAATTATAATCATATTAATCATTTAAAAGATGTTTACAATAGATTTAAGGAACTTGTGATACAGCATCAAATGCTCATCAAATATTCCAAGGATTTAAATCACGTGTTTACTTTTATTACGCTCGGCCAGGTATTAATATTCAGTATATTGATATGCCTAGTGGGCTATGAAATATTTATAGTGAGTAAAAGTATTATTTAAATATCAAAAGTTATCGTTAAAATTATTATATCTTTTTTCAATACGTCAAAATATCTTTGCCAATAAGTTTTTATATTAAAAAAAAATTTTTATAAATTATTAAAGGCAGAGGCAGCTCCTATCCGACGTGCCGTTTTTATATTTTATATAATAGGTACAATGACCCAATTAATGATGTTTACATACAGCTGTAATATATTGACAGAAGAGAGCATGAATATAGCTGTAGCAGCATACTCGTCATCATGGACATCTATGCCTATAAATAAAATTGGTAAATTGTTAAGGAAAGGTTTATTCATTATTATTATAAGAGCTCAAAAGCCTTGCGTCCTATCAGCCGGTGGATTCTTCTCCGTATCATTGGAAACTTATACAGCAGTAAAATTTATTTTATCTTATGTTAAAAAATTAATTAGAATTATTTTTAATTAAATATTGTTACATTTACAGGTAATAAGTACCGCAATGTCCTATTTCACATTACTTAGACAACGGAGTTTAGAAGTAATTGGTGTCTAATTGATATAATATATCCTCATAAAGAATTAAACTTATAATAAATTGTAATATTAATAAAATAGTATAGTATAATATAATAGTATAAAGTAATAAAATTATTTGATAAATTATTAATTCATTTTTAATTTTTCTTATCATTGTATTACAAATGAGAAATAAAATTTTAAGTTATCTTTCGAACTATTGAATTACCGATATGATAATATCAATGAACTGTATTATCGACAATTAGTATCTTTTAAAAATTCTATTAGTAGATAAGATAGAAATCATTTATATCATCATATAATACTTACTGATCATTCGAGATAAGTGATTTAATTTAAATAGGATGTATCAATGTTTTGTAATTTATTTCTACATAATTTTTTTTCTACGAATAACAAAGTATTGACAGTAAAAAAAAAAAGAAAAAAAAAAGAACAAAAAAAGAAACAATCACAAATTTTTAAAAAATTTCATTAATAATAAATAATATGTATATTTGTTTTTTTTTTTTTTCATATGATGAAAAATTTACTTCTTCTTCTTTAGAATATCTACCAAACCTTTAAAAGATTTTATACTCTCAGTACGAATTTCATCGTATTTAACAATTTCAGTCTTCATACGCTTGTACCATTTAGTAATATGCGAGAATTTACTAAGATCGTAATTCATTAACTGCAAACAAAAAAAAGGAAAAAAAATGATAACAAAGATAACAAAGAACGTCAACAAGTTATATAATAAATAAATTATGTTAAATGAAATGAATAGGAGCGCTTGTTTTTTTTTTGTTTTTTTACTCCTCTTTTTACCTCAAAATTAGAAACGGTGACAGCAATAGAATGATCAGCTATCGTCATATTTTTACCAGCAACGTAGGTCTCATTTTCTAAAAATTTATCAAGGAATTCAAGAACCTTTTCCAATTTCTCATATTTGGTTTGATCCTTAGGTGCTCCAGCGAAGATCGTTGGATACTATTCAATCAAAGATATCATTTACAAATATGTCATATATATTATTATTACTATTATTTAATAATGTTATTATATTAATATTATATATATGTATATATATATATATATATATATATATATGTCATAGAATAATTATTAACTTACATAATAATCAGCAAAAGATTGATACAAATTGTTTGCATCGAAAAACAATCTTTGATTAACAATAGCACGTTTCTTTGGATCCTTTGGATACAATGAATCATTTTTACCATACTGATCAACTAAATATCCCATAATTGCACGACTGTGAGAAATGATTATTCATTAATATACATAACAATTAACAATACTAATAATGTAAGATAATAAAAGTACCTTTCGGATAAGTAAAAACCATTGTCATCGATGGTAGGTACAGTATGTTGAGGATTCATCTAGGATATTTCGAAATTGCATTTGTTAAATGTTGAATTGATCAATGAACAGAAAGAAACAGAAAGAAAAAAAGAAAAGGAAAAAATATAGAAAAATATTAGAAAGTTTTAAGATATTTAATCGATATTTAATCGATATTTAATCGATATTTAAATAATTACCTTTAGAAATTCTGGTTTGAGTTGTTCACCATTCATTAAATTAATTTCTTTCAAATTCAAGGTAACACCGACAGACGCTGCTGTTAAACGAACCGCACAGCATGGCGCACTTCCTAGTGTTTGATAAAGATCGATCGGCATATTTCTTTCTATAAATTTTAAAACAAACGTCAAATCATATTACTATTATCAGATATATATATATATATATATATATATATATATTTTTTTTTTTACGAGATTATTACATCGCCATAATGATTTTATCTGCGGTCAAATATGTAATAAATAAAAGTTTGCTTATCACGAATCGAGAAAAATTCTTATCTCGATGATTACTTTAATCTTCTTTCGTACGTAAATTAAATACAATAAAGTTAAAAGTGTCATAATGTCGTTCCATCTGAATGACATTTGTTCCATTGAAAATCGATTACGTAATATTAAATTAGAAATGAAAATGATAGATTCGAACGTAGTTAAACGTGCCACGTAGTTTTTTTTTTCCAGTTATTAATAAAAGCCCACGTATATCTAATAACATCCTCTTTAGAATTCATTAATAAAACACATAGTTCTACTTTCGAAATAATAACTTATTAAGGATAGTTAACATTTTTACATATCATATAACGTAACATATGTATGTATCTGTTCAAGGACAAATATGTGGAACATATTCTCTCTCTCTCTCTCTCTCTTTCTCTCTCTACGTGTTTCTCTTAGTTTTATCTCACAATTATAAAATGGAAAACTTCGATTTAACGTTCACTGGATCACCAAAATCGAAATCGAAATAATTTTACTAAATTTCACGATTGAAACATAATTGTTAAGAGTTATATATTTTTCATAATAATTTATTGAACCAACCTGTATCGTTGAATTTCTCGTTGATACGTTGAATAGCAATAATCCATATGATCATACGTCGGTTCTCCAAACTCTCTATATAAATATGACCTGTTACTACAGTGCTGCCTCTCTGTTGTTAACAAGTATTGAGATAGTAGGGATGGAAGAGGGACGGGATGGAGAGAAGAGAGAAGAGGGAAAGAAAAGCAAAGAGTCAGAGATATATCGATCATGTTAGTTACTTTTCAAATCTGATGATTCACGATGATTCTCGTGGGCGTTGCCATTTGTTCTCTTTCGATAAGAATCATTGCATATTCCTATTTAGATTTTGTTGAGTCATTTATTTTTATCTTTTTTTTTTTTATGTTTTATTTATTTACTTTTTTCATTTTTTTTCTTTTGCTTTTTCTTTTTTTTTTTTTTTTTTTTTTGATATTTCTTATCACCAGTCGTGTAGAAATATATTCTTTCTTATTTGATATGATAATAGTACATGATCGATTTTGTTGGTATTTTTTTTTTTTCTTTTCTTCTTCTTTTCGAAAAGAAAAAAGGAAAAATCCAAAGGATCGAGGAACGTTCATCGATAGATCAATTAATCATGAGAAAGAAAAGATAAATATAATTTTTATTAGACAAGAATAATTATCGTACGTTGACGTTAATTTTTTTTTATTTTCTTTTTTTCTTTTTCTACCTTAGTTAAACGTCTCTATCCTATTCCTTTTAATTTTCTTCCATTTTATTTTTGCGAATAATTTATTAATTTAATTGTTCAATTATTTCTCATTGTTATGACTGAATCGATGAGTAATTTTCCTTCTCTTTTTCCTTTTTCTTTCTCTTCTATTTAATAGTTTTTCATCAATCGTGACTCGTCAGAATTGCATATGTTATTATTTTATAAATAGTTACAAGGCTATTTGATTGCGTTTAAATGACACTGCGATATTTTTCTATTTATTCGAATACATCTGAGTGTCGTCTGATATTTAAACAATATAGCATTATTAACTACGTTAAGAAAATGATTAACTTATATATTTATATTCACGAATTTATTAAAATATTTTAGTATTTCAACTGCACACGCATGGGTTTTCGTGTGTGTCCGTGTGTTTGTGTGTGTTTATATATGCGTAAATTACAAAATATGTAATTATCTTGACAAGATAGGAAATCGATAGGAAACTATTGAATTGTTCGAAAAATTGAAATTGTCATTATTCAGTACTTTTGCGTTAGCCTTCGATAGAAATCTCAAGGATTTTAATTTGATTTAATATGTTTATTATAAATTGCGGCACAGTATGCGTTATTATTTCGAAAAATAATAATTAACGTTTTCTTTTTCATGAAAAATATTTGTTATCGCGTGACATTTTCTTTTTGTTCTATTTTTTTTTGTTTTTTATTTATTTATTTTTTTCTTATCATCGCACCTCATATCATTCCATTTTTAATATTTATCGTTGGTGTACGATGAATAAGAATTCTCTAGAATGTTTAACAGGAAACAGGTTTTTCTCTACGGACAAAACCGGATCGTAGGAATGTATTTTCTTGCTTTGGTAATCGTTCGGCTCTACGTGAAATTGACGGTTCTTATGTAACTTAGTGTTAACTTGGGAAAACAAATTGCAGTGCGATTTGAAAGATCTTTATGAAACAATAATAAACTGTAAAATTAAATTCTTTCGAACTTAAAGAAATGAATTATTTCAATTAATTCAGATAATATGTTGATAAAAAGTTCGCAAGAATTATTAATTCGATGAGAATCTTTGAAAAATGTTAAACATCGGACGAGATAGGTCATTTAAAAATTTGAATAATTTATATTTATCTTATTGTTTATTAAATAAATATCTTACTGTATCATCCGTCGATAATGTAGATCGCAATAAAATTCTCTTATCGATCGTTGATTCAACGTCGTAGGTAAGATAGACATTTTTTTCGTTACCTAAAGATTTTGTTAAATTTATTTATTTATTTATTTTTTTTTTCTTTTTTTTTTTTTCAATAACCACTTATATTTTACAAATCTGTAAAAATAGTTCACTTTTTGTTTTTGTTTTTTTCTTTCTTTTCTTTTTTAACAAATAAACGACACCGACAAGTTAATTCAAAAAATAATTTCTCGATCCTTTTCCCACCGACAGTACGATATAAAACTGTGCGAAAAATCAAGTAGAACAAAATGAAGAAAAAGAAAGAAAAGAAAAAGAAAAAAGAGACAACAATAATTGACGTTATTTGCGTAAGATGAATTTGCACGAAGTACGTAGAAATTACTTGATAGTTGAAAGTAATACCGATTGATCGTTGGAAAATCATACGTGATTATATGGTACCTTGGGGCATATTACCGGATAAGTGTCCATCAATCTCTTATAGGGCATAGAAACAAGACTTAGGAGTTAGAATCGACTAGGAAACTCTCTCTAAGTCTTTGTCGTAGATGATATTATCCCATGGATAGAACCATGATAAAGAAAGACAGGTATCTATCGGTTACGATAACGCGAATCTTTATGAAATTTATTGGCTTTTGGTACGTTGAAACTTGGCGGGAACAAATGTTCCTTCACTTAGCCCTTTGCTATGCTATTCTAGCAATTTGCTTTGCAATTTGTGTAGAAGTCGTTGACCTCTATCATTGTATAGGTGACTTTTACGTAAGTGAAGGTACTTCTTCTATTTTCTCCCTTTTTTCAGTTATATTCAATACGATCGACATTATACAACCTTCGTTCGATAATGCGCCAAAGATTTTTTTATCAAATTGAACATCTATATTATATCTTCAGGCATTAACTTATAATTTGTGTGCGACGATGCTTTTGATCATGATACTCGTGAAATTTGGTAATTTTATATATTATCGTAGTATCGTTTTAAAACTGATACGTTACGCCGAGGATAATTTTTGGAAGATAGAATACGATAAGATCAGTGCAAAAATATTAGAGGAATATGACAAACGTGGTATACTCATGACATATTCATTTACCTTGATCGTTCAATTGGCATCTTTTAATTACATCTTTGCACCTTTATTCGGTGAGTGATATCGTGATTATTATTATGATTTATAATCTCTTATTGTGGATATATTATAATAAAATGAAATAAAATTAATGTAAAATAAAATAATATAATATAACTTGTATTCATTTGTATCATTTTGATCGCTATTAAAATATAATAGAAAATATCGGAAGAAACGAGACGGACCGTGTGTTGCCTTTTAAATTGTGGGTTAATTTACCAATTAAAATGACACCTTATTACGAGATAACATATACCATTCAGGTAAAATGATTTTTATTAAAACATTATAATAACAAATTATTTTCATATAACATATTAATTTTTCAGTCGTTGTCGACATTTCATTCCGGAATTTGTACATTTTGTTTCGACAATTTCATTTGCACGTTCAACATACACGTAGCAGCACAGATGAAGATATTAGCACACAGATTGGAAATGATCTCTGAAAGGTATATCAACTCGATGACAAATGGCACATCAATGTCCATAGAGGAGGCAGGTCAGCTCGCATTAATGGACTTACGAGATTGCGTATTGCAACATCGTGCATTAATTTCTTACGTTGATGAGATGGAACGTGTATTTACTGTTATATTGTTCGGTCAATTAATATTATCAAGTTTGATTATATGCTTCGGAGGCTTTCAATTTCTTGTAAGTTATAATTTCTTTAATGATGCATCATCAAAGAAATAATTATCCCAAGGGAATATTGTAACTTCTAGGCTGCTGAAGTGTTAGTAAGAAAATGCATATTCGCCATTTACTTCACCGGAAGCCTTTCCCAGCTCCTTATATACACTTGGACGTGCAACAATATAATAGTGCAAAGTTCAGAACTCTCAGAAGCAGTGTATAACTCTCGTTGGTATCTTGTGCCAAACGAGGGAAAAGGGAAAGCGTTAAAATACGGTGTAAGCATGATCATGCTTAGGTCACGTCGGCCGTGTGTCTTGACGGCTGGTGGATTCGCAATAATGTCCTTGGAAACCTTTACTGGGGTAAGTGCAAAGCAATATATATATATATATATATGTATGTAGATATATATATATATAGAGGTTGAGAATCGAGAGAAAATTATGTCACTTGAGAATTCGTCTAAAAGGGTATTACAAATTTATATTTATATACTACAGATACTGAGCACGTCGATGTCATATTTCACTTTATTAAGACAAATGAGCGAAGAGAAATAATAATCTTAAGGTATAATGTAAATTTATAAGATTGATGATTGAAATATCTGTGACGAAAAAGAAATAAACAGAGAAAGGAATAATACTAATAATAATAATGATAATAATAATATTAATAATAATAACGATAACATTAATAATAACAATAATAATAATAATAATAATAATAATAATAATAATAATATAGTTGTAGATCTTTGCAAATGATAAATAAAATATCCCAATAAACATATTAATCAATATTGTATTGTAATCAATAACAATATTAGATTTAATTTGACTGAGAATCAGTAACAATCAACATATATTTACTCCTGTTTAATACATAATGTCTCTATGTTAGATTGATAGTAAGCATGTAGTAAGCACAAGTCAAAGGGTGATGATTGATCAAAGGGTTGTCACACGGTGTCACGATATCGCATAGAATCTTGCATTATTACGATAATCGCTCTCAAGCGATTCCCATCGAAACTCGGTTATTGCCGCTATCGATGATATCCTCCTATCGAATAATATCATAGTCAATCTCACGGGGTGGGGGGCGGGGCGATAAAATACGCTTCGATAATCTTGATTATCTTTTCCCTGATATTCGTCAGCTTTTAACCCCGACAATCAATATATATATATATATATATATATATATATATATATATATATATATATATATATATATATATATGTATATAATGGATGAATTATGTATTGGTACCTTGTCATTATCTACATATATACGACACTAAACTTTTATTAACTATATACCATTTTACAATCGGTTGATACTTAATGAAGATACATGTATATATATATACTACTACTACTACTATTACTACTATTACTACTACTAGTACTACTACCACTACTACTACTACTACTAATTGAAATTATTATTGACAAGTTCGAAAAGTTTTCTTTTTTTTCATCTTCTTCTTTCTTACTTTTCTTTTTTCTTTTCATTCGACAAAGTAGTTAATCTTTGCGTGCTAATAAATAGAATGAACAAAAGTTAGATGAAAGGTAACAATGATAAAGCAAAATATATCCCCTTGTAGACGACAAACAATAATGGGATTAAAATTTACTGAGACATCCTATCAGCGGCCAACTTTTTTAATATTTCAAGACCTTCCCCGTTCGCCTTTCGATATCCAGGAGCTGAGCTTTTAATTCTGTCCATCCACTTGGAGACGTATTTATATCTAAAGACTTCGAATCCAAACGCCTGCAAAATATATGAAAATAATAAGAGATATTACGTCGTAATTGATAAAATAATTTTCAATTATTCTTTTTTCTTTCTAATTTTTTTAATCCTATTATCGCAATAATTATTTCCAATTTAAACCTCTCCAGTGGATACGGACGATGCCAATGCCAAATCGGCGATCGTTAAACTACGACCAGCTACGTAATCCTGATCCTCGAGGAATTTGTCCAATAGATTGAAAGCATCTTTTAGCTTTTCGTATTGTTCCTCATCGTAACTCTCCGCGCCTTTGAACACCACAGGATACTAAAAATCAAAAGTTCCTTTTAAGTTAGTCCCATCGAACGATCCATTTTATTACAATCTTCTCCCCCAATCCTCGTCTACCTTTCAATGCGGGGAAAGAAAAAAAAGTTGGAAAAGCCGAATATTCGAACCGAGTTATTCATGATTTATTAGAAACGATCTAGAAAATGTTTCTTTTTTTTTCTTTCTTTCTTTCTTTCTTTTTATTTTCTTTTTTTTTTTTTTTTACAAAGCCAACCTTATTATCCCCATTATCACGAATATGGCTGCCAATGTGAAACTTAATTACGTTCCATTTTTAAT
>NC_060968.1:2514142-2534142 GCF_910589235.1 Vespa crabro
TCTTCCTTTGGTTCTTGCAAATGATCCCTTCGAGTTCGAATACGCCCACGGGACAACGACGTTGTCTGTGAATCGAGAAGAAGTTTTCTAAAGGCACGAAGGAGAGTCCTTTGGATAGCGAACCATTTTATACGCTCGACTTACTTGACCGCGCGTGTTTCTAACGACTGCGTGCGTGTATCTGTATATGTGTATGTGTGTGTGTGTGGATGCGATAGACAAAGAGAGAGAGAGAGAGAGAGAGAGAGAGAGAGAGAGAGAGAGAGAGAGAGAGAGAAAGAGATACAGATAGACAGAGAACGAAAGCAAAGATAGTAGTACTCTGCTTGTAAAAACGTTAGGTGAGTGCAAGAAAAGAAAGAAAGAAAAAGGAAAAAAAAGAAAAAGAAAAAAAAAAACAGAAAAAGAAAAAGACAAAAGGAAACTCGAGTTTAAGTGCAGCAAATTCGTGCTCTAGCGTTAATTATCTAGCAGTTGAATCCTTTTCGATTACCTTCGGTATTTAACCTTTTAGAACGGTAAATTGATTTCGTTTCTTATTATTTTCAAGAGTTTAAACCTCTAAAGTATACTTTCTCTTTCTCTCTCTCTCTCTCTCTCTCTCTCTCTTTTTATCTCCTCCCTCCCTCCACTGTACCATCGGTGTATTTAACGATAGACAAATCTCGGATTTTTAATTAAAAACTCGAATACAGATGATCTTATGAGAAAAAGGAAAAACAAAAATAAAAAAAAAAAAAAAAAGAAAAAGAAAGCAAAGAAAAAAAAAAAAGAAGAAAAAAGGAGAGGAGTAATTGACTTCGGTCCTAAAAAATAAGAAGAAGAAGAATAAGAAGAAGAGGTGGAAGAAGAAGAAAAAACGAAAAGAAACGAAGATTTTTGCAAGGCTCGTTATTAAAGAAGATTTCTTCCTACCTTTATCCCCGTGGAAAATCGTAAGCTGATCCAAACGAGAAAAAGATTACAATTAGATCTTTCTTTCTTTCCTTCTTCCTTTTTTCTTTCCTTCTTTTTCTTTTTTTTTTTTTTCCTCCTTTTTTTTTCAAGCGTTTTCATGCTCGTCACAAGTTTTACGTCCGGTGAAACGCGCAAGTTGTACGATCTTATTACTTCTGAAGGATGAACAGGAGATCTCGTAGAAAAGGAAGGAAGGAAGGAAGAAAAGAAGGATGGAAGAAAGGAAGGAAGGAAGGAAGGAAGGAAGGAAGGAAGGAAGGAAGGAAGGAAGGGAAAGGAGAGGAATGGAATGGAATGGAATGGAATGGAATGGTTGGTTCCTCCTTGCTCGAAGTAGAAACGGGGATTTTCGAGCGGTCGGAAACGAATTTCTGCTTCGTCATCCAGCAAGAAGAAGACCAGCGGCAGCAGTTCGAGTGTTGCCGACTGTTGTTACGCAATTGCTTCTCTCGTGTCTATGTCTGAACGAACGATAATTATATTTCTTCGAGTGCGACACAAGCAAAAGAAGAGAGAAAAAAAAGACAAAAAAGAAAAATCAAGAAAGAAAGAAAGATAGATAGAAAGAAAGAAAGAAAGAAGGAAAGAAGGAAGAAAAAACAAGAGATAAATAGTTTAAGGCGATTATATCCAACGATCCGTGCTATTGGACACGGAATAAAATTACAACGTGTAATCATTCCCCTCCCTCATCTCACCCCAATCCATCAACCCGTTGAAATTACGATAATCAACAATGATCTCGATGATTTCTCGTCGATTACTTTTTTTTCTTTTTTTTTCTTTTTTCTTTTTTTTTTTTTAAATATCGTACGCATCGAACCTTTTTCCCTTTTTCATCCTGTTTTATCCCTGTAACGCTCCCTGCCCAACCCTACCTCCCTCCCCCCCGTCATATCACTACCTCCCTCCTATACTACGCTCCACCTCCTCCTCCTTCTCCTCCTCCTCCTCCTACTACTGTAACGCTCATTGCACGGATAGACCAAGTTGATCTCGTCCTCTGTAATTGGCATAGCAATCAAAAATAATTGAACTTTCAGAATCGTTTTGAACGAAAATTGAGAATCGAATGAGATAAATGAAAGAGAAAATAGAATGGATCATATAGCGGCAAGTATTGGTTGGACCCTCGGTCATTTGTTACCGAACGCGTGTAATCAAAAAAAGATAAACAAAGAAAGAAAACAAAAAAGGAAGAAAGGAAGAAAGAAAGAAAGAAAGAAGGAAGGAAAGAAAGAAAGAAAAATGACGACTGCCAACGAAACAATTCGATTCCCTTAACGTTATATTCCTTTTAACGTTTGAAAATTATTAAAGGCTGACACGATCGTGTAATGTAATCCACATAAATTCCATTAAAAACTTTTCTTATGGTTTATATTCCATTAGTGTCATACGTTTTCTATTACGCATGGAATAATCTCTGCGCGTTACTTGTACATTTTAACGCTGTCAAACGGAATCGTCCTATTCTTCTACTTCTTCTTCTTCTTTTTCTTTTTCTTTTTCTTTTTCATCTTTTATTCGAACTATCGACCAAAATCAGCTATAAAGCGACTTCCTCTCTTTTCTATTTTACGTTCATCCGTTTATACAGTAAATAAATTTCACGAAACACGACGATAGTTTAAAGCATCTCATCGAATACATTTAATGTTCGCCGTAAGTTGTCCTACCATTCCTTTTGACTATGGCGTACTCTCGGTTAGAACACATCAATACAAACATCACGATATTCGCATATCAATCGCTACGACTACTTATGGTAGTATATATATATAGTATATATATATACTACTTTAATATACTATATATATATATTACTTTCTTTCTTTTTTTTTGTTTTTTTTTTTTTAAATATGGACTTTTTTAAATATGGATCGGAAAGTAATGTCGTTTCTGCGCATGTCGGATATTTGATTGTGATTAAAAATAAAAACTTGTTAAAAATTTTATTCGTTTGAATTTAATTTAAGAAAGTGACATTACTTTCCGGTCCCCCTAATATATATATATATGCATGTATGTATGTATATATTATACTTTTGGAAATTAAAAAAATAAATAATTGCAAGCAAATCAAAAAGTATCAAGTTTTTCATCGATTTTAAAGTAATAATTTTTCTAAGATATTTTTAATTTATTTAACTTCGCACATTCCTTCAATTTTAATTGGTAATTAAAAAAATAAAAAGAAAAAGAAAAAAAAAAAAAGAATTCAAAATCTATAACGACGTACAAAATTTATTTTTACAATTTTAACATTAGTTTTACGAAAGTTTCGCGTATAAATTGATGACTATTCATAGAAATAGATATAAAGATTTATAATTATGAAATTACAGATCTGAAAAGGAATTAGATTTGATTATATATTCTTTTCGTTAAATCGATAATAATTAGGAGAAAAAAATTATAGTAATCTTTTTTTTTTTTCTTTTTTTTTTTTATAATAAAAATTTAATAAAATATAATATTAAATATAATAAAAATTAAATAATATTTTTAAATAATAAAATATAATATTATAATAATATTATAATTATATATAATATTATAATAATAAAATAATAATTAAGATAATATCAACAATATAACAAATATAATAAAAATTAAAGAATTATTAATTAATAATTAATTTTTGTATGTGATATACATATTCTATATAAATCTAGATGAGCATATAATTTACGTCTATCGTATATATCGATAAACTTGTTAGGGCGTATATATGACGCCTTTCGTATTCAAAGGGTTAATTCGTGAGACCGCACATACTATATTTCACTTTGCCAAAGTTATTATCGTAGGAATAAAAAGAGAAACGATTAATGTAATTCACATTTATATTATTAATATTATTAAAAGTTAATTCTGTACGATTTAGGGTAAATATGAAATGTCAATGAAAAACCATTACGTTAGATGCTTTAACACATACGAATGTATTTATAATTTCATCGATCCGAGATATAATAATTATTATCTTAAAGAGACATTTTCCTAATTGTGATATTAATACAATCATAAAGATATTTAATTAACTTACGGTTCAATCAATTTGAATATTTCCAATAACGAGATGGATCAACGATCCGATGTTTCCGCTTGAACGTTGAAATGAACGACTAACGCGAAAATGACCTTACACGATATTACCGAGAGTTCGTTTAAGTCGGAAATAATTTCGTGTTGTTTTGAAACAGAATAATAGGTAAACAATAGGTTAACAAAGTTATTCATAATCCAAAAAAATTTACGTTGTTGGTGACGTAGTCCGATGATACTTGACGAGTTAACGTTCTATTTATATCGTGTATTTACATTGTGTTTACATTTTTATTTAACTCTCAAAACGTTTCAATAAGAAGATTTTGTTATCTTTGTTTTTAGATTAAAAAGGCAAAAAGAAAAAAAAACAAAAAAAAAAAAAAAAAGAAAATATAAACAACGCGCTCGGTCGAACGTGTAATTCCTTCAAATGTTTACTCGACGTGCAAAAAAAAAAAAAAAAAAAGAAAAAAAAATGAAAGAAAATATATGTCAGCTTGCGTTTCTTCCTTATTTTCTCTCTCTCTCTCCCTTTCTTTTTGTTTTTTTATTTTTTATTTTTATTTCTTATTTTTATTGCTTCGTTGAAATACAATCGTGTATCTGAAGAAACGATTGACATTAAAAATGAAATATATATATATATATATATAGAGTAAATTATTTTTTGAATGAAATCTCATAGAAATTTTCAATTTCCCTCCTCCCTTCCCTTCCCCTATGGCCAAATAAAAATCAAATAATAATGATACATTAGAATTATCCTATGAGATATTGCCACTCTTTCGTCGAAATATTCCTCAGTCCATGGTACAACAATATAAAACTGGGAATGTTCAGTAACGGAATTTAGGGACCTTAAAACGTTCCGCACGCGGTCTCCGCGACGGGAAACGGCGCGCGTTTCAATGGCAAGGAGAAACGATGCGTGAAGTTTATACAAGCTCTGAGCTTTTATTAAAAAAGTTTGCTCTTTCGATAGTTCCCTTTTTCTGTCTATCTCTTTCTCTCTTTCTCACTCTCTCTCTCTCTCTCTCTTTCTCTAACTTTTTCTTTATGATACGCGACAACTAAATGAACGAGGACGAGGAATTGTGTTTAATTTTCAATTGGCAGATAAACGTGTATTACAACGTTGGCTAAACTATATTTTACTTAATTAAACTACTTCGCCAAATTAGCATGATAACCTTCATTGAATGCTTTATTACCGGGTGCATGAATCTTCTCGAAACCAAATTTTTCCATTATGGTTTTGCATCGATCGTACCAAGCATCCACATTATCATAACGGCCAATATCGAATTCAAAATTCTATGACAAACAATATTGATAAGATAAACGAGTAAAATTTCATTTCAGAGATTGTACATGCTTATGTGTATGTGCGTGCGTGCGTGCGTGCGTGTGTGTGTGTGTGTGTGTGTATATATGTCTGTATAAAAATAATCTATTATACGAAGACTCATCGACGATCGATAAAAAAATTATTAGAAAATTAAGAAAATTATATTAATTATAACAAACCTTTAATACAACGATACTCGTCGATATGCTAAAATCGGCGATGGTTAAATTTTCACCGGCAACGAAATCATTGGAATCTAAAAATGTATTCAATATCTCGCAAGATTTTTCCAAATTTCGAAAAATCTTCTCATCGATGGTATCCTTCATTCCCAAGTATATAGGAAACTAAAATGAAAGAATTCGATATAAATTGGATTATTCTAAGAACAAAACGAAAAAAAAAAAAAAACAAAAAGAAAAAATAAAGAAAAAAAGGTGAAAAGAAAACAAGAACATTGTAACGAAACTTACGTAACATTTGTCGATGTTCTCGTACAATGTGCCAATATCAAAATATAATCTTTGATCTACGATACCACGTTTTTTAGGATCCTTGGGATAAAGCGCATCGTCTTTGGCATATTTCTCAACGAGATATTGCATTATTACTCGACTAAAAAAAGAAAAGAAAAGAAAAGGAAAAAAAAAAAAAAAGAAAAAAAAAGTTTATCATATAATACGTCGATCATATTCCGAAGAATCATTTTTATTTTAAGAGATAAAACGCATACTTGCCTTTCCCATAAAACGACGTTATTGTCGTTTATAGTTGGTATAGTATGCTCTGGATTTATCTGAAAAGAATTTATTTCCGATGAATTTGAAGAGATTTATTTTTTTCTTCTTTTTCGTTTCTTTTTTTTTTCTTTTTTTTTTTTCTTTTGTTTTTTTTTCTTCTTCTTCATCTTTCTTTCCTTCTTTTACAAAAAGAAAATAAAAGAGAAAATTTATTATCGTACGAGAATGGAACCTTTAAAAATTCTGCCTTCATTTGTTCACCCTTGAGTGGGTTGATCGATATCAAGTTGAAGTGCACACCTATCGCTTTGCCGAGCAATAAAATCATTCGGCAAGGTGGACTCAGTGGAAAGTAATAAAAATCAATCGGCATCTTGCCGTTTCACCAGAAAAGAGATCCTTTTCTTCTTCTTCTTCTTCTTCTTCTTCTTTCTTTCTTTCTTTCTTTTTTGCTTTCTTTCTTTCTTTCTTTCTTTCTTTCTTTCTTTCTTCTTCGTTTCACGTTATTCTCGTCCTTTAACTTATACCGAAACGTTTTTCACTTTTTCCTCCGATTGGCTACCGCGCAAGAGCAAACGAGATTTTTATACTTCAGGTGTTAACTTAAGACAAACTTTTGAATCTGAAAAGGGTAAGAAATGGAAACCGCATACGAATTCCTGTCGCGTTTGTACCTTGTGATCCGAGTTTCAACTGAACGAGTTGTCGAGCTCAAGAAGACAATAGTCGATGGAATTTTATACAGGCACAGCAGTGCGAGAAGACTTTCTCTCTTCTATCCCAGAATGAACTCTTCAAAAGGTACCACTATTCTTTTTCAAAGATAAAAATCTATTCCTACCGATTTATCCCTATTTTCTCCACCTTTTCCCTCCCCACTATCAACTGAAAGAAAAGAAAAATAATTTAACTGATCAAAGGGGCCCACAAAGAAAAAAAAAAAAAAAAAAGAAAATATTATTGTTTCAAACAATAAACAAATTCATTGATTTGTTTATGCTAATGAACTAATTGTGATCTTCCTCAATGATGATTGTCCATTGCTCGTACACACCTCTACCTTGATTTCCTCTTACTCGTGTTCCTAACTCGATTGATCGATGATCGTATATCACTGATACTCGAAATACGAGGATGCCTCTCCAATTAATCGATTTATTATCGACTCGAAGGGACGCGTCAAAGTATCATCGAAACCACCTAATACCCGAGGAGGTTTAGTTCAATGGCGAGTGAGAGAGAGAGAGAGAGATAGATAGAGAGAACACACGTATGACACGATGTACAACGAACTAAGGAATGACCAAAAGTAATATGTCGCTTAGAGGTTTATAGAATACTTTCCTATAAGCGGGGTTACTATGACGATAATGGCAAACAACGAAACGAAGACCTTGATATTATTTCTTTTCTATCTTCGTCTTACTTATTCGACTATTATATATAACTCTAAATATTTTCATTCACTCGTACCTTTTCTTTTTTTTTTTTTTTTTTTTTTTTTTTTTAAATGAAATATATCCTCTCGTTCTTCTTCTTTTTTATTCCTTCTCTCTCTCTCTCTCTCTCTCTCTCTCTCTCTCTCCCTCTCTCTTTTTCTCTTCCTTTTTTTGTCTCTTTCTTTCTTTAGTTATATCAAGCAAACAGCTGACCTTTCATACAGGATTTGCTTTAGTCAAAGAAGAGGAGGAGAAGGAGGAGGATGGAGGGGGGTAGTGGAGAGGAGGAGGTCACGTTATGCTAATGATCTAAAAATTACATTTTGACCGTGTTCAAAGTCTCCAACGTGAGCTGATAGTACCTTCAAAGAAGAACTCAGTATATTTTTGTTATTTCGGAGAATATCGCATACATAATTTCGACGCAGCACTTTACGCGGTGGTAACGGCGAGACGCGCAAATTATTCAAATGGAAACCTTTTGCGGTAGTAGTCGAATGAAACGAAGACGTTAATTTCATGGGGCGTATTCGCACAATAATAAAGGCTCCGTCGAGGTACATTAATGTAACGGGAAATATAACCGAAGCCAACGATATTATTATTCTACTCGAATAACAATCGGTCAAAAAAATCGTATGAAAATTATATAAGAAAAAAAAGAAAAAAAAAGAAAGGGGAAAAAAAAAGAAAAAGAAAAGAGAAAGAAAGAAAAAAGAAAAAAGATGGAAAAGGACGATGTAGGATGAAATAGAAAAAAAAAAGAAGAAGAAGAAGAAGAAGAAGAAAAAGGAAATGGAAGAAATATATATATATATATATATATATATATATATACATATATATATATATACATATAAAGAAAAGTAAGCCGAGAATTTTCGAGACAACGCGAATAATAAACGCTCTTACAAGGGTGCTTTTAAAGAGTAGTGATATTCGAGTAGCTAGCTAGCTAGCTAGCTAGGTAGGGTAGCTAGCTAGGTAGGGTATCTAGCTAGGGTAGCTAGTCTAGCTCGTTCACTTTTATTTGCAGCTTTCCATTTATCTCAATAAATTTCTTTCGTTATTGTCGCCACCTGGGAGACCTGGACGCGATCTCATTTCCAGCAACAATTATATGTGAATTATTACGGCAATATAATTGTGATTCACAGCGAAGCACGTCACGGCAGCCGCTTTAAAATGACCCGGGGCTAAGCGCACGAGAGACTAGGATCGTCGACGAAAAATTTTCATGAAGCCGTTTTAGCCGTTTCGAGTTCTTTTCTTTTTTTTTTTTTATTATTATTATTACTATTACTATTATTATTATTATTATTATTATTATTTTCCCTACACTCTCCCATCTCACTCCGCCTTTCTCGCCGCGCTCGGCCCAGCTCTCAACTCCCCACTCAACTCTCCCTTCCTTTTGTATTTTATTTCATTTTATTATATTTAATCGATGTTAAAAATGAATATGTTATTATTACCGCGCGACTATAATATGAGTATCGCGAAGGAGTATTAAAATAGTTCTAAAATTGTACATTTCATCGGTTGACGTAATGATAATACACTATCGCTAAATATCAAACGCGATTGTTGTGAGTCGCGCGCGGGGAATATTTTTGTTAACAGAAGGAAAGAAAAAAAAAAAGGAAAGAAAATTAAAAGGAAAAAAAAAAAAGAAAAGAGAGAAAAGTTAAAGAGTAAAAAGAAAAAGAAAAAAGGGAAGAGAAAATGGAGAAAAAGAAATGTTGCCCTAACGAAGAACCACTTTGAAAAATTAGTCTGTACCGGTAAAAAAAAAAAAAAAAAAAAAAAGAAAAAAAAAACAAGGAAACGTATGATTGAGTTTAATTCGATTATTTAGCAAATGCACGCCTGGGATTCCACGAACGAGAGCTTCAACTCGAAAAGTTTTAAACTAAGCGGCTAATAGCGGTCGTTTATCAACCGACGTTAATTGGAATGCACCGTTAAGCGAGCATGACGGTTGTCTGTCCCTGGTGTGCAAACGCTTTTCGTCGCGAACAGCGCCACAAAGCGAGAAAACGCGATTTGCATTCTCGCGATCGAGATCAAGGGTAGCAAGAAACCGAGGATAACTCTTTCTCATCCGTCGTGAACATAAATCTAACGAAGAAAAGTAAGAGAAACACAGTTCGATACTTTTTCTTCGACAAAGAAATTCTTTCATTTTTCTTTATTTCAGTTGTTCTTCTAGTTTCTTTTTCTATTCCTATCCCTTTTTTTCTTTTTTAATCTTCTTTCTTTTTTTTTTCCTTCGCTTTTTTTCATCCTTTTTTTTCCTTTTTCCTTTTTTCTTTTTTTTTTTTTTCTTTTTTTGTTTGAATCTCCAACCACCCAACCACCCAACCACCCAACCACACACCCCCCTTACCTGGAACGTTACTTCACGTCGGCAATTCAGATCTCGACAGAATTCCGACGGTGATTTATGTCTTCGAGATCACGATGGGATCTTTCACGTGAAACGTATAAAACGGGAGGACGAAGAAATTACGATTGAAAATTTATAACTCAAACGCGTATAGATCCTCGTGAAGCGAAGAAAGGAAAATAAAAGAGATGAGATGAGAAGAGAAGAGAAGGGAAAAGAAGAAAAAGGGAAGGGATGAGACGAGAGAAGAATAAAAAGGGAGAATGGGAGGGTGAAAAAGAGAAATAGGAAAAATAGGAAAAATAAGAAAAATAGAAAATATCAATGTTTCTTTACCAACGATGGATAAAACAGAACGACGACATTGGTTGGTCATCGATCGGTGTCAGGTGCTTCCCTTTCGTTTGGGAAAATATCGTAGCAAGCGCCGGGCGTGTCTCCCTAGTACGACACTATCGATTAGTCCAACCGGATCCAGTAGGATGGAAACTGAAAGAGACGAACGGTTCTTTTGAAATCGTCAAATAAATCACATTAACGTTGTTTCGCGGAAAAGAATCGACCTATCGGATAAGCGTAACTTTAAAAGAAAGATGGTTTATACAGTTCGTTGAAATTTTCAATCGAACATTTGTAACTAAGGAAATATAATAAACCAACCCTCCCTCCCCCCCCCCTCCAACCCCCATTGAAATTGTACATTTCATCGTCATATGAAATACATTGAATCAAGATGAATACGTTTGTTGAACCGACATCTAATTCTTTGTCACGTTCAATCAATCGATTAAGTTCATTGACTGATAAAAATCTTTAGTTATAATAATTATTGATCGGCATTGATGTATCGATCGGTCGAAGATTCTAAATTATTTCAAACGAATAGTTCAATCATTACTATACCGTATATCGATGTTCGATACTATATAGATATGCGTTTATAAAATGTCTATGTATGCATGCATGTATGTGTCTATGTATCGAAGCTATAAATATATATTTCCCGATTTCCGCGATTTCATTGACACGAAGAAGTCATTCGTGTGTTATGATCGGCCACTGTGGATTTGCGAAGTTGTATTTCGTATTTTTCTTTCCTTTTTCTTTTTTCTTTTTCTTTTTTTTTCTTTTTTTTTTCTCTTTTTAATGCAGTAACGACGACGAGGAGAAAATAATGACACACATACGAAAAAAGAAAAAAAAGAGGGGAAAGAAAGGGTGTATAAAAAAAAAATAAAGCCAGCTTCGAATCTAAATTTACTATGTATTATTAGTAAATTAAATTTAATTTTGAAACAACGCTGTCCGCATAAGAAATCGATATATATATATATATATATATATATATATATATATATATATATATATATATATATATATATGGTAGGTGCACAAATGTTTCTCGATATGCGAGTTCATTCGCGCATGCTGTGTGCTCAAAATCTCTTCCGTATTCAAGCTTACCCAGAAATTCGTATTCCATGCTTACATACGTGTGGGATACAATATTTACCTGCGGACGGCTTCTCGCAATATTTACTTAATCAAACCAAATTCTTTTCCTACCCGTTCTACTACGATGAACTAAAGGCAAATGGCGATTGGTCGGTCTAGGTTTATATCGTATTTGCTTAAATTAGTAGAGTTAAGGAAAGGAATAGTTAATTAATACAGAAGAAACTGTCTCCTGTGATATTTAATAATTAAAATTTCACGAGGTATTTCCTTCACGTTACCCCTGCCCCACACCCCTGCCCCACACTCCTGCCCCACACTCCTGCCCCACACTCCTGCCCCACCTACTCTTCACCCTTTGTTCTCCCCTCCGTCCTTGGCTATCATCCAATTAAAAATCAAACACGATCGTCTTTGATAAAATATATGTATGTCGAAGATGTCTCGTAAATAATCAAAAATTCATTCGTCGTAAGCATATATTTTTGATTCGTCAAAAAATTGTTAAAATATTTCAATAGATAGACGCGTCGATAATTCGTCTAAAATTTCATCCGTCTAAGGACGTAAAAGGAAATTGAGACGTGGAATTAATGAAATATGGAGATTTCCGCTTAATATTTCTATCGAGACGATAAGGAAATATAAAAAAGAAAATGGAAAGACAGTAACGGATTTCTTTTCTCAATTGAACGCTTGGAAAATTATTGGCATCTACGTCGCGATTATGGAAAGCGTGAACTAGACTGGTATAAGTAAAATGTTGGAGTGAGATAGAGGGGGAGGAGAGGTTGGAGGGAGAATGACAGAGAGAGATAGAGAGAGAGAGAGAAAGAGAGAGAAAGAGAGAGACGGATTCATATGCCTTTCTCTTTTTCTTTATTCGCATCGTATTTGGAACGACGAGAGGACGCTTTTTGAGTTTGAAAAAGAGTTGGGGGAGAAGAAGGTATGGTCAATGAAGTCAAAGATGTCACGGTAACAGTGGCAAAGGAGGCGTTAGAATATTTTCTTTTCTAGGAAAGCGTAAAAGAAAGAGAGCAAGAGAAAAGGAGAGGGCAAAACGAAAGAGAAGAGAGAGAGATAGATAGAGAGAGAGAGAGAGAGAGAGAGAGAGAGAGAGAGAGAGAGAGAAGAGAAGATCAAAGCTTCCGTCGTCGTCGTCGTAGTCGTCGTAGTCGTCGATGGTGAGAAAGAAGAAGAAAAAGAAGAAGAAAAAGAAAGAGAAGGGATGGGGGAGGAAAAGAAGGAGAAAGAGTAGTAGTAGTAGGAGGAGGAGGAGGTGGAGGAGGAGTGGGAGAAAGGAGAAAACGCTCGTAGATCTACGGAATGGAATCGAGAGAAAGACTCGGGACGAGCTGATCTCTCGTCTCTTCTATACATCTCCAACGTGCAACTCCCAATTCCACCCTCTTCTTCACTTCCTCTCTCTCTCTCTCTCTCTCTCTCTCTTTCTCTGTATGTGTGTGTTATTCTCACTCCCTTTCCTTCCTACTAACCCCTTCTAGAAGCTCACGTTGTCACTGGAGAAGTAGCAAAGACGTTACGAGTTCCAACGAGTTCCCGAGCAAGTTAGAAACATCTTCGAGGTACGCGTTAGTCTCCGTCAGCTTTCGCGAGTTGCCACCGTGGGGATTGCTTGTAACGAAGCATGCTCGTTATACCTCCTAGCGCACACACCTCCTTCTACACTAGCAAAACCTCCCCCCCCGCCTGGCCCCGCCCCGCCCCGCCCCGCTCTCTCTCGCTTACTCCTTCTTCTCTTCCTCTTTCTTCTTTCCCCATCCCTTGTTTCGAACGGCATGTAAGCGACGAAGGTGAAGGAAACGAGCTTTGAGGGGTAACAACGTTTTGTCGTAACTTAGTACTCGCTTGAATCAGCGCGATAAACGTCGAATCGAGTACTTCTATCCTCTTCCTAACAGCCATTTTACTTCTCCTAACGCATATGGAATGAGAATGTTGTGTTACATACCTACATACAATGTAACTTAGTCACCCTTTACCTTACCTTACTTATCCCATTTCTCGATCGTTCTAGTTCGACTGGAATCGAGAGAACTTAGGAAACCTTTTGAAAGTTATTCCACGCTGTTCCCAAGTATATACATATATATATATATATATATATATATATATATATATTCCTATCGTTATAAGAACTATTTGTATGAGGGAATCCTAGAAAAAGATAGTCAAAGACTGAAACTTACTGAATTATAACGAAATTTCTCTCTCTCTCTCTTTTTCTCTCTGACTCCTGCAGAAATCAAACAAAACTTTCTACAAAGTCTTAGCTTACTCCAAGTGTTCCGATAATTCTCAACGAGATACCTTGAATTTACTTGGCTGTTCAATATCCGTTTGCTCGGCCACTTGATTATTTTCGACGAGATTTCTTCTCAGGAAAAAAAAAAGAGAGAGAGAGAGAGAAGAGAAGAGAGAAAATAAGAAAACAAAAGATTTCTAAACTATTTAAAGAATTTTAAAGAGACGATAACGAATGAGTATTGACATACGTTGAAAATATTAACCCAATGAATTGCCTTCAAGTGGAATAATAATAACTGAAGTGATTTAAAGTGAATTGAAGACATTGGTTCCTTCTATCTGGAGGATAACCATACACAGCTGCAAATTACTGATCGCTACTAAATCATCGAGTTCATACCTAATACCTGCATTCACTTCTAAGCACCGAGGGAACAACGTGTCCTGAGAATCAGATGGGTTTGGATATATACATATATATATATATACATATATATATATATATATATATATATATATATTTATGTACATGTATTCTAAAGATCTATTTATATACATTAATATATACATACATACATGTATATATATATGTATATGTATGTGTATGTATATGTGTATATATATATATATAAATATATACAGATATTAATTTTGACTAACGGTCTGCTAACGTTTCCATTTTCTCGTCGTGCAGGAACGAACGCACATCGGCGATTCACGTTAACGGAAGAGCCATGTAGAAGCGAAACGGTCTGGCTAGAGTGTTACAGCTGGAGAAGGAGGGTGAGGAGAAAGGGTATGCTCGAAAATGCGGCCGCGAGATACGGACAATTTTGTGCAGGCTTGTCTGTAACGGTGGGTATGACGCGCGATGAACCAAAAGCACACTCGTAGTGTACGCGTTTTGGCCTTTAGGTCAACCATGCGGCAGATCGAGGGAAAGAGAGAGAGAGAGAGAGAGAGAGAGAGAGAGAGAGAGAGAGAAAGGAATTAGTAACAGAATAGGTAAATGTATAATACAAATGATTCTCTCTCTCTCTCTCTCTCTCTCTCCCTCTCTCTCTATCTATAAATATATATATATATATATTTCTCTCTGTCTCTTTCTCTAACTTGCCAAACGCAGTTTCGTATAAACGTATCAAATACAGATCCTACACTTTGATAAGGGAAAAGGATCTAAGCGAACAAAGGATAATCATCAAAGAGCATTAGGAGATTGCTTAAGGGCCTGTTCGATGCTTAACAGTAAAGGAATTGCATTTAGCATAGAAACTTTTGACAGATTCACTTGATATTATCCACAGTCTTATTGACGAAAAGAGATCAGGGTAAGTTTCTACTTAGAGTGCATGTTCGATTAATTAAGTTAGGACTATGCCTCATAATGCGATACGTATGGCCGATTAACGACAGTAGGCTACTTACAAGCATCAGGAAAGTAGGTGGGTATATCTCGATGAGCGTGCACGGTATGCGTGAAACATTGCGTTGTAAAGGGTGCATAAGTAATTCGCCTATGTGGAAATAATGCGAAACGTTATCGCATCGGATCTTCGCTATTCCACGTTGTTACAATGGCTTCATTCCTTTTACGAGGCCATTATCGATCGACTATTTTTTCAAATTTAAATGATAATACACACACACACACATATGTATATATATATATATATATATATATATATATATATATCAGATAAAACTGCCTTAGTTTATTGTCCTAATGAAACTTCCCCTTTGTCCTTTTTTTTTTCTCTTTCTTTTTATTTCCCCGTCAGATATATTTTTTTCAGTCGATAATAATTTATTATTTTATTACACTCTCATTTTTTCAACGATTCGATTCTATTAATCATAGTATCGGAAATATTGATGAAAAAAAAAAAAAAAAAAAAAAAAAAAAGAAAAAAAAAAGAAAAAAAAAGAAAAAAAAAATATATATATATATATATATTCAACGAACTAACTCCTCGACGATTGAATAATTTTCTATTTCGCTGGTAGTAACACGCGACGAGGTGCGAACGTAACCGATTTGCATACTACATCGTGAATTGCATAAAACATATAGTAAATCCGTGAGACTTTCCGCTTTATAGCCAGTAGACAGAATTATTATGGCGTTAAACCTTCTCTTCTTCTTTCTTTCCCTCACTGTTTTCTTTTTACCTTTCTCTCTATCTATCTATCTATCTATCTCTCTCTCTCTCTTTCTCTCTCTCTCTCTCTCTCTCTCTCTCTCTCTTTCTTTTCTCTTTCTTTTTCTAGACTACCATCTTTCGTCCTTTTTGTCTAGTGGTAGTAGCGCTAACGCTCAGAGACAACGACTAAAAAGTTTTCTCCACGTTGGTATCAGCACGCTTTTACTCTTCTCTTCTCTGTCTTATCCTTGGTAACTCTCATATATCTGTCGCTGCTTTATTTTCTTATCCGCGTAGAAAGAAAGAGAGAGAGAGAGAGAGAGAGAGAGAGAGAAAGTGAAAGAAAGAAAGAAAGAAAGAAAGAAAGAAAGAGAGAATTATAATCGTAGAGAAATCAAGCTAGGAATTTTTCCTCATAATTCATATGGAAGAATGCGAGGAGCAAACGATCCAAAGCTGTAATGCAATGAAGAAAGAAGGAGAGAGAGAGAGGAGAAGAAGATTCAGTAGGTAGGTGTTACATATAAATACATACGTACTACATACATATATACATACATACATATATACATACATACATATATACATATGCGTGGGGTTTCTTTGACCCTTTGTCGTGTATAAGTCTGGTATGTAGTAGAAACAACGTGTAATATGATTTTGATGCTTTAGAAACGCTTGAAGCAATTACGAGAAGAAGAAGAAGAAGAAGAAGAAGGAGTAGATGGAGGAAAAGGACGACTAAAAGGGAACGTTAAAATTCGTTCGTCCCACAGGATCATCGCTGGAATACGTTACGGTGAAGTGATGTTAAAATCTCATGGTTTTATTGCAAATTAAGTGGGGACACGGGTAATAGAATTTTGGGTTAATTTCACGTGCAGAGAAAGAGAAAGAAGGGAAGAGAGAAAGAGAGAGAGAGAGAGAGAGAGAGAGAGAGAGAGAGAGAGAAGGCATGTGTATCTCACACTTCCACTACCACTTCTTGAAACATCCGGCCGCGTTAATATGAATTTTACCTTGAAAAGGTGCTGGATTCTCATGGAAAACTATTGTGAGCGTCTCGCCAACCCCTCTGGCGGCCGGAATTATGACGGAAGCGGATAACGGGATTTCAGAGAAATTTAAGATTTAAGCTGTGTTCCTCCTCCTTCGAGAGTATCCGCGTATAAGATTATGATATAAACTTCCGGCTAAAACGTGGGACGATTCTATCTGTACTATTTCTCTCTCTCTCTCTCTTTCTCTCTCTCTCTCTCTCTCTCTCTCTCTCTCTCTCTGTCTCTCTCATACTCATTGTGTTTCGCTACGTGCGGGTTTTACGATGAAATCGGATAAAGAACGGCTTCGCTCGACTTGTAAAGAATTTTGTTAAGGCTCGTGGCCCCCCATAACCGCCTCAAACTTATTTTCAGAGCTAGCTAGCTACCTCTCTCTCTCTCTCTCTCTCTCTCTCTCTCTCTCTTCTTCTTCTTCTTTTTCTTCTTCTTCTTCTACTTCTTCCTTTTTATCTTCCTACTCTCTATCGCAT
This sequence comes from Vespa crabro, assembly GCF_910589235.1. NCBI lineage: Eukaryota > Metazoa > Arthropoda > Insecta > Hymenoptera > Vespidae > Vespa > Vespa crabro. The sequence goes on from NC_060968.1 coordinate 2,531,471, forward strand.
TACCTACATACGTTCGTACATGACTTCTCGCACGCGGAATACCGCCATCTGCTTCGAAGATTCAGCCGTTTCTCTATTTTATAGATCGGCATCAGAAACGTCGACGTGTTTCTCGTGACCGTGTAAAGCCACCCTTATTTTCTCTCTCTCTCTCTCTCTCTCTCTCTCTCTTTTTTCTCCCTTGTCTATAGAACACAGTGCTTTCGCATTTCTACGACAACCGAGAGTATATATACCTTTTGACAGGAGTTAGAAGAGCTATTCTTACAAACTCTTGTTTCCTGCAACAATGATAGCCAGTGGTAGTAAGTTCGAACAATTCTTGAGTAATTCAATATCGACGTCCGTCTACTAGTTTACGATCACCGATGTCGTCCCATTAAGCTGAACTTCTCTTTCTCTCTCTCTCTCTCTCTCTCTCTCTCTCTTTTTCTCTCTCTCTTTCTCTCTCTCTTTCTCTCATCCCATTTCCACCCTCTCGTCCACGCGTTATTCGTATCTCTTTCTTTAGTCGATTCGATCGATTCGATCGATTCGATCTCGATACCGATTAGATTTGTCGTGTCGAGAGAAATTTTTTATTACGTAGATATTTATTTTCGAAATCGATCGTTCGAGATCGTTTATTCTCGATTTTCCGAGACTAAACTACTGAAATTTCATAGACCATGGACTCTCTCTCTCTCTCTCTCTCTCTCTCTCTCTCTCTCTCTCTCTTTCAAACGGGCATCGGTCCTTTCTTCCCCGAAGCCTCGACTACGTAAACAGAAGGTAAGCTCGTCTTCCTTCATTGAATACAAGTTGTACACAACCGAAAGCTGTGACAACATCAGAAACAACATCAAAGACGGAACAAACAACGGAGCTCCCATCCTTCTCCAATCCACATCCGTCGTTGATTCGAACCTTAAACGTATTTCTAAATAGGTTTCCCTCATCCCTTCTTCTTCTTCTTCTTCTTCTTCTTCTTCTTCTCCTTCTTGTTAAGTGCCAAAATTACTACTTCAACTTACATTTCTATCAAATGATCGAAACGTTTTATGTTCCATAAATAATTTCAAACTATTTCTTATTCTTTTTTATTTGCTACATTTCTTTTTTTTTAGTTTTACTTTCTCTCTCTCTCTCTCTCTCTCTCTCTCTCTCTCTCTCTATTTTCGTTTCCGGATCAAAGGGAATGACATTAATAGAAATTCTATGACGGTGTGCGCCTTTTCGTATTGCATTCGAGTTATCGTAAAAGTTAAAAACAGCTAAAGTCGGTCTTCATGGTTGGTAAAATCGATGCAGCCCGTTAAGGATTGATGGACCGACCCTTCCGTAGCTTTCCAAAGCTACGAGCTAAAGTTTCGTTGACCTTTTAAGCAAAATGGCTTAAAGCTTTGAACGAAACGACGTGCTGATGGTAAAGGGTTTGCTTTAACGTTACCCGAACGATTATCAATCGCAGCTTGCCAAGCGAGCACCAACTGAGAATACATGGGAGGTACGGGACGATTAGCGGTATTATCCTCTCGGTTGTACCTACTTACTCCTTATCTCCATCGTCCGTACCGATGCCCATCCCATCTTCCTCGATTATCGTTCGTTGAAGAACGCTGAAGAGCGTATCGTCTAACAAGAAACCGAGCATCGCTTTGCTATCACACGTTTTCGTTTATCACGCGTCTTCTCCACACCTCCCACCCTCCCACTCCTCACAAATTTTCTCTTCAAATTCTCCAAAGACATTTAAACGCGATATGAACACTTACTAAACGGACTTTGGCTAAGCTCGCCTGATTAATGATATAGTAATTAGTAAATGAACTTCTCCGATAAAAGAAAAAAAAACACAATTTTTTTCACGTACCCTTTTCCATGAGAGAGAGAGAGAGAGAGAGAGAGAAAGAGAGATACAAATTTATACTCCTTCGTATCACGTAAATTCATATTATAAATAGATTTTAATTTCACGAAAGACGATAAAGAAAATTTTAATTCTAAAATGAACTTATTATCTCTGATTAATGATAATTTAATAATACTAAAGGAATTTCTATTCTCTCGAAAGGAGAAACACTTATTCTTCCTATCGAATGTAGGCATGTAAGCACAAATGTTATGTATGAGATACAAATGTATGCATTGTTTGGAATCGTTGCAAATTGATTTTATTTTCCAGACTACTACGATTAGTAATAAAAAATAACGAGGAGAGCTTTATGTTAAGGCGACGAATGCAATTAACTCCGTGAAAACGTCGAAACACGCGAGAGTACACCCCCTTCGTACGTCGACATTAATTTTCTTTCATTTCCTGCTTCGACCGCAGCACGATCTCTTGTGGTGACGGTAACTCTCTCCCTCTCTATCTCTCTCCCTCCCTCACTCTCTCTCTCTCTCTATCTCTCTCTCTATCTCTCTCTCTTTCTACCCCTCTTTTCTCCCACTTATTCTCTCTCTCTATCCCTCTTTTTCTCCCACTCATTCTTACTCTCTCTCTCTCTCTTCCTCTCTCTCTCTCTCTGTCTCTCCCTCTCTCTCTCTCTTTCTCTTAGCATCGCTTGTGTATGTTTAATATAACTTTGCACGCATAGACTCTTGTACGTACACGCAGCCTAGTAGGTAGATAGATAGGTACATGCCGCGAGAACGTTAATGTTTTACCATGCAGTTAGATTCAACGATGA
>NC_060968.1:2536642-2544142 GCF_910589235.1 Vespa crabro
AATGCCATTCAACGACGTTATCTTCCTACGAGTCCAACTAAAACCCCTCTATTTTATCCACGTTTACAAATCAACTATAAATACTACGTCCATCTTTGTAAATATATTCTTTCTTTTTTCCCTCTCTCTCTCTCTCTCTCTCTCTCTCTCTCTATCTCTCTCTATCTCTCTCTATCTCTTTCTCTCTCTTTGTCTCCCTTCCTCTCACTCTCTCTTTCTGACACTTTGACGCTCTCTATATCTCCATTTATCTTCGTTCTAATGGCGTACATAACTCATTGACGTTTCGATATCTCGATGGTACGTCGAGAAAAAATTCTGAAACTCTCGACTTTGCAATAAAAATTTCTCAGAGGAAAAAAAAGAAAAAGCAGTACCATTAGCAATCGGGTCCACTAGAATCCCCTCCCCCTCCCCCTTCCCGACCCTTCACCATTTCTCCCGCCCGACCTCTATTCACTTGGTGAATACTATTCGACAGATAAAAAATCAACAATAAAGTAAACAGAGAAGAGGAGTATTTATTTTAATCTTCTCCTGACGCATTTATAATATGACGCGAACGACGGTATAATTCGACATTTGAACTTGTATTAATAGCTTTACGTTTCCACGGTAACTACTCCAATGTATGTATGTATGTGTCAAACGTGGACCAATACATACATACATACATACATACATACATACATACATACATACATACATACATACATACATACATACATACATACATATATATATATATACAGACACACATAAATATATATAAACACTTAAAAATATTTATATATATATATATACAGAGAAAGAGAGAGAGAGAGAGAGAGAGAGAGAGAGAAAGGGAAACAGAGAGAAACCAAAAAAAGAGAGGGAGAAAATTGGAGTTGTGTTTATGTATACGGACAATCTACACATTTCCTATTTATAAGAGTTATCTTATCGAGTTTTGCATTTCTACTATCGTTCGTTTGAACATCATGACGATAACAATGACGATAACAATGCCGATCCTGAACATAAAAATTCATTATACTGTAATCAAAATCGTATTTTCCCCCCTTATGTTCTATTATACTTTGTAATTCTTTTTTCTTTTTCTTTCTTTTTGTTTTACTCTTTTTTTGAATAGACGTTTAATTACTTTGCACTACATTGGCTGACAAGAAAATGAGAATGAGAATGAGAATGAGAAAGAGAGATATATATATATATATATATATATATATATATATATATATATATATAGAGAGAGAGAGAGAGAGAGAGAGAGAGAAAAGAAAGGAAAAAAAGGAAAACAAAAAGAAAGATCAAGATGGATTTAAAACGATAGCGAGATAAAGTTCATTTGATAAATATTATTGAATATAATATGGATACGAGAGAATAAGAATCATTTTCAAATTCGTTCAACATAAATTCTTTTACTAAACCCCTACGAAGAAAGTTATGCCGATTCATTTTACAGGAAATGGAAAATCTCTTTGATCCTACTTTGATTAGAGATACTTAACGTCGGGTGATGCCCGTGAACGTGGTCTAAGCTGGATTTTCTCTGAATTCAAATACAGTGCTAGTCATTCATTTGGTCTTTTCCCTTAGGGGCGTTTCTTGACCCTTTTGCTCTGCTCGTGCTTAACTGGAGTAAAGTTTAACTCATCCCTAGAAGGACTAATTTTCTTTTACTTCGTAGACGAGAGTCGTTCGTTCGTTCGTTCGTTCGTTCCTTCATTCGTTCGTTCGCTCGTTCGTTCTCGTTTGAAATTTTTTTTTTTTTTTTAAGAAGTTAAAACAACGAAGAAAGAAAGAAAAAAAAAAGAAAAAAAGAATGAAAGAAAGAAGGAAAGAACGAACGAACGAACGAACGAACAAACGAACGAAAGGAAGGAAAGATAAAAAGGAAGATCGAAAAGAAAAAAAAAAAGTAAAGAAAATCGAAACAGAGTGAGAATCAGGTGAGATAAGAAATGAGATAATCGAGTATTATTAGGAAACTAGAAAAGAACTAATACAAAGGATTAATACTTATGAGAGAATTATTGATTTGGATTCTTATTTTATGGATGATAAAATTCATAGGTTATAGCTCTCTCGTCTTAATGCTTACCTTTATTGTGAAACATCACCGTCTCGTATTACTCGAATAAAGTTACTTTTTTCTTGCTTACTCTCTCACTCCCTCACTCTCTCTCTCTCTCTCTCTCTCTCTCTCTCTCTCTCTCTCTCTCTCTTTCTCCCTTTTCAAAGACGAGGAGAGAAAACATTTTTCTATTTCCAAAGGGACTCGTCGTAGCTATATCCTCGTTTCTGAAAACCTCACATAACATTGCTGGTTCTCATAAAACAAAACGTGAAATTCTCGAAATACGATGGTGTAAACCTCATTCTTTTTTTTTTCTTTTTCCTTCCTTCTTTCTTCCTATCCTTTCTTTCTTTCTTTCATTCTTTCTTTCTTTCTTTCTCCGAGTAACATTAATATTTAAACAACCGCGTCTCATAAAAGCTGCTTTGACTGGTAGAAAGTTTAACGATTAAAATGTCGTACGATGAAGTTACACGAGTAGAAAAGTTATGGGTATAACTATTTTGACAGGTAGTTTAACCTTAAGTAGAGAAAAGTTTAATTACCGCTCGTCTGGCATACTAATTTCCTGTCTTTACCGGTGGTATTACGTTTTTTTCATCAACCCCCATCTGCCTCTAACCCCCCCCCCCCCCCCCCCTCCACCCCATCGCTTCTTTCCTCTCACCATCATCTGCTTTTAATTTTCTCCCTAATGAGGATAAATCAGGAGAGTCCGATGTAAACTAATAACCTGTGAGATTTCTTCTATACGGAACCTTTGGAACCGACTCGATAATCGCAGAATATCTAAATGAATACACGCAGATATATATATATATATATATATATATATATATATATATATGTATATATATGTAATTAGGTAATTTCGTCCCAATATTACGGATTATTACAGATCGAATATTAGCCTAGGTTCTAACCATACTCGAAAATTACGAACAGACGTATGCATGTATATATGTATGTATGTATGTATGTATGTATGTATGTATGTATGTATGTATATACATAGATAATTTCCAGGTCGATTTTAACGCAAGCTCGTTCGAGCGTGAAAACTTTACGAGGAAAGTTAGAGCTTTCTATTCGAAGGAAAAATGTGAAGCTCGAAATCACCCCCTCCCCCGCCATCTCGTCGTTCCTCTTCGTTCTTCCCTCGGCTTTTCCCAACCCCCCCCCCATTTTCTTTTCCCTTCTCTCTCTCTCTCTCTCTCTCTCTCTCTTTTCTTATTCTACTTTTTCTTTTTCCCATCTAAAAGATAGGAGGATATTCCTGCAATTCTCAACCTAATGCCATATATATATATATATATATATATATATATATATATATATATATATATATATATATATATATATATGTACGTAGCATTGTTATATATATATATATAGCATTAGATTTAGTCATATATATATATATATAAGTTGCTATAAATTTTGAAGGTAGAAGTGGTAAACCCTAAACGTCAAGCGACGTGTCCAACGTTTGTTCACTTCTATGTGAGCTTTCATCCGGTTATACGTTTTAACGTGCGCATCCTACCGAAAGATAGAGCCGGATTCAACGCTTAAGAGTCGGACGAACGAAATTGGAAAAACATTCAATCTTTCATTGGTTTTTTCTTTTTTCCTTTGTTTTTTGTTTTTCTCTGTTGTTTTTTTTTTTCTTTTTTCTTTATTTTTCCTTTCCCTATTGTTCGATAAAAACGTCAAATTATTTTGTTTCTCTCCTCCTTTCTATAAACTTTCATTGTGTTATTGTTGTTGTTGTTGTTGTTGTTGTTGTTGTTGTTGTTGTTGTTGTTATTGTTGTTGATGTTGTTGCTATTATTTTTTGATGTTTCTCTTATTTTTTTTCCCCTCTATTTTTTCTCTCTTCTTTCTTTTCTTTTTTTAAATTATGATCACGTCTTATAGTAAGTAGACACACACATACATGCATACATACATATATACATACATACATATACACACATATATATATATACCTATATAGCAAGCGTATAGCTTACGAGCCTGAGCGCTTTATTACTCGATCTTCGAGTAGCATTATAAAGAAAATGACTCTGAAATTTATCGCTCATGCAAATATTACCCCAAGATGAGATAATGTCCTATCGTTATGAGTTCAAGGCACTATAGAAGAATTTTATGTCGCAAGAGATATACCTTCGATGGTTCGGGCAACTACTCCCCCCCCTCTCTCCCCACCACCATCTCTCTTTCTCTCTCTCTCTCTTTTTCTATCTCTTTCTATCTATCTTTTTTCTCTTTACTTTATAATAAATACTTACTCTTGTATCGTGATATATTTATCTTCGAGTTAATATATTATATTCGCATGAGAGAGAATGCTCGTTTTGTTTTTAAAAACGGCAAAACGATATTATGAGAGGAAGAGTTTATTCGTTGGCTCATGAAAAGCAATTACTTTTCGGAATAATTTAAAAAAGAAAAGGAACGAAAAAAAAAAGAGAAAAAGAAAAAAATAAAAAAAGAAGAAAAAAATGAAGAACAAACACGGAACGAGATGCGAACTCTTTGATAAGGAAGAAAAAAAAAAAAAGTAATAAAAAAAAAGAAAAAGTAAAGAAAAGAGAAAACAAAATATTTCGACTATGCGAATGCAAATCCATTTAACGAGAAGCGGAACAAGATCAAAACTTGCGTCCATGATTTCGTTTGTGGTTAAAAGGCATCGTTGTAAAGAGAGAGAGAGAGAGAGAGAAAGAGAGAGAGAGAGAGAGAGAGAGAGAGAGCGAGAGAGAAGTTCTTCGAAATTAGTCGGACTCGTGACTTCCGAAGCAATTTCGAAGATCCTAGAGCATTACAGAAATACGTATATACATACGTACATGAATACGTACGTACGTAACGTACGTACATATAATACATACCTACATACCTATATACCTACATACGTAGACGCAAATAGCAAGAGAAACAGGCTGACACGGTGAAATTATTTCGAGATATACGTGTATAAACGCCGACCGTACGTGTCCGAGGTGTGGAAATTCAGACGTTGCAAACGCGTTCTCTCGCGTAAGAGACGTACGTAAGATAAAGCATCGTGACTCGTACGGTAAATCATAGCTCAAGATATATCTCGACGTCTTTCGGAGACGTCTTCTACTAGTAAGAGATAGAGATAGATATATATATATATATATATAGACAGAGAGAGAGAGAGAGAGAGAGAGAGAGAGAGAAAGAGAGTGAGAGTGAGATAGAAAGAGAGTGAGTGAGAGAGAGAGAGAGAGAGAGAGAAAGAGAGAGAGAGTTCCATTAATTATCGAGCGTGGAAAGGCACAGGACGAACGAAAGGCTAGAATTGCTAGAACGAAGGGAAGAAAATAAGAGTAAAAGAAAATTCACGGTTAGTGTGTACGCGCGAGCGCGTAGAAGGGTCACGTAAATCTCAAGCATACAGTTGTCGCTATGCCAACCACGTCCGAGGAATAAATTCGCAGGGAAAAAGAACCGTAACAGGGTGTGTGCAGTACGTGTTCGAGATAGGAATTAACACCATCGAACCGATCGAGATCGCGCGATATATTTTTCCCTTTTTTCCTTTCTCTCTCTCTCTCCCTCTCTCTCTCTCTCCTTTTTCTATCCTCTCATCCTAACTTCACGCTCTACTTTTACAATCCTTTCTTTTTTTTTTTTTTTTTTTTTTTTTTTTTTTTTTCATTCTTTATTCTTATACGCGATACGTCCAATATTGGCGTAACCACGAAATCGATTCGCGCGAGAAGGCAAATACACCGGAGCTACGCCCGGTAAGGATAATTGCTCGACTTTTCCATTCCCTATTCGCCATTCTTCTTCTTCTTCTTGTTCTTTCACTTCTTCTTCTTCTTCTTCTTCTTCTTCTTCTTCTTCTATTTTAACTTCCTCTTCTTTCTTTTCCTTTCTTTTACCTTTCATTCTTTCTCTCTTCTTGTTTGGTTTTAATTTTGCGACGTTTTCTTGTATCTTCTCACTCGCTAGAGTCACGCGAGATCGTTATCGTTAGCACGATGTAACCCTTTCTCCAAGGATAATTACGTTTTCCTCCTCATGAAAAGAAAGCTAAAGAAGAAGAAGAAGAAGAAGAAGAAAAAAACATGATGAAGATGATGATAATAATGATGATGATTATGATGAATAAAAATTATTAGTAATGTTTCATGGATTCTAAGGATCTCTTCCTTTATAGAAAATCGATAATTAACTCGAACGTTCTCATAAAAAAAGAGACAGAGACAGAGAGAGAGAGAGAGAGAGAGAGAGAGAGAGAGAGAGAGAGAGAGAGAGAGAGAGAGAGAAGTAATAATCACTCGTAGCAGAGTACCTAACGCGATAGTACCTAACGCTCTGATGTACCAACTCGAAATTTCACTGCATTATCCGCGGTACGTGTCAGCCCGAACTCTCGAAACTTCTTCAGCCATCCGCCGCACAATGTGTCCATAAACTTTTGCGCCTCCATTTTGCACGTACAATTGAAACGAGTACTTGGAGAGAAACTTGAGTTACCGGCCTCCCACGGCACATAATCTTCCAGTTTGATTGACGCATTTTGGATGAAGGCATAATCCTCTCCACGGGTCCCAGGGAGTTTATTCTCTCTTTACTCGCTTGAAAACCTTCAAATAGAGCTTTCCCTTTTTGTATTTTGAATATTATACGTACGTGCGTTTTCGTGCGTGTTCGCTTATATGAAACCTTTTTTCTTTTCTTTTTTCTTTTTTTTTTTCCTCCCTCCCCCCCCCCCGACCATCCCTTCCTTTCCTTTCTTCCCTCCTCATCTCACTACACTACTACCCAATTACCATTCAATCTAGAAAAAAGTTTTCAAATGAGAAAAAATACTAATCAATATTAGATACGTTCGTTTAGTTTTAAAAATGAATCAAAATGATCAAATGTCAATGAGAAATTTATTAATTTTTTACGTTCTCAATTTATTTTATTCGATTACATTGATCTAAGAAAATGAAATTATAATGTAACGTTTACGTTAAACATTATATTACTCGATGATATTTATGATTAATGTATCGATTATACGATCCGTACGTAGATAAATGTCTATGTACAAAATTGCTCCTTCATTATGATAACTTTCAACGTCTTTATACGACGCTCAATTATCCAATATCAACGTTATACGAAGTATTCTATCGTGTAATGGAAACAAGAAGTTTCGGTTTCCAACGATCCCACCACGAAGCCATACCCAGCACCAAGCCAGCCGTGTTCCCTTTTATAGCCAAGATAAAGATCGTTCCGCGTCGTGCACGAGACCTTTTCTCTAACTTCACCCTTCTCCCTTTTCTCCATTTCACATTTACCAGTTTATTGCGGCAACGTTCGCCGAACAAATTTACGTTCATTACCTGCCAGTCGTATTTGTCTTTGCTACGCGC
>NC_060968.1:2549142-2556642 GCF_910589235.1 Vespa crabro
AAAAAAAAAAAAAAACAAAAAAAAAAGAAAAGAAAATGTATACATATATATATACTTTCGAATAATCTTTTTCATAACCAAATGATATTTCTGGCGAATTTATTCATAATTCATTAAAAGATCAATCTAGACTTGTTAGATTCTAAACATGACATTAAAAATATTTTTTAATAGTAGATATATATTATTTATTTTACTCCTGATTTCCATTAATTTAATTATATCCGGTACATATATATATATATATATATATATATTCGTCGAATAAAAAAAAAAATATAGTATATTTATATGTTCATGAAAGAAAAAGAATTTTCTTTTATTTTTATTTGAATATTTTTCGAATTAAAATTAAGCAAATTGTTCAGATGCGCGTACGAATAAAACCCATCATCCATTTAAACGACAAAATTTAACCGATCATCCGGGTTTTCTTTTTTTTCTCTCTCTCTCTCTTTTTTTTTCTCTCTCTCTCTCTCTCTATCCCCCGAAAACGAAACAACCAAAAACGTTCGCACGGTTTAGCTTTTTAAACGCTGTCTATCGGTCGATCATCGATAAGCTCGTTGGCATGTGAGCTTGCGGATCGAAAAGGGATGAAAAGGCTAAAACCATGGAAAAGATAAAAAGGAAGAAGGGAAATCGAGGGTTAGCTCCGACGGGTTAAAGTACTCCTCGTAAAATGCGAAAGCGAGACGGGACAATGGTCGAACGATATAAAACTATGGCGAGACGTTTGCAAGTTAAGAAATTGTCACGTAAGCTGTGACTCTAAACGCCCTATGTATGTACGTCGATTTTTCTCGGACTTGAACTCAACTCGACCTATGACACTCGTATTTTGCATGCTTTATATTATATACATTGACTAACACGTATACATACATACATACATACATACATACATACATACATACATACATACATAAATACATACATACAAACATACATACGCAAATATAGATATACTCTTATACATTATGTATATAAGTGAGGAGTGTATATAAACATCTATGTGTATATAAAGCGAGAGCTTTCACGTGACACAGCACGTTTAAAACCACCGAGCTTTCACTGTCGACGTGGCACGCAATTTCGTCGTAAACGGGCAAGAAATTTTTGACACGTTTATCTCTAACCACTTCTTTGTTCGCACATTGTATATACACGCACGAAGGGTGTACCATTGGAAAGGGCCAAGGACTCACGTAAGATAAAATAATTTTTTGATAAAATTTCAACATTCTCAAAAAATCCTTTATACTTTTCTAAATGCACCCTAATGAATGCATCTTATTTTTACTTACGAATAAATTTTTTATTTTATTAAATTTTATACAAAAGAAAAAAAAAACGAAACAATGAGTCCATACGCCAAGGACTTGTCAATAATATAATAAATAAATGTAATAAATGTTTCTCAAGAGAGAAGAAATTCTTCGAAAAAAAAAGGAAGAAAAAAAATAAAAAAAAAAAAAAAAAGATAAACCAAAATATCTAAATTTTATCATAATTCTGATAAAATATAATAGAGTCCATTGAAAATATAGCGAACTTCTTTTTCTAGATACTTGATCGGATAACATATTTGTACTTGTGTTGAGTTGAATTTAATAGTCCTTGGCAAGGTGCCCTAACATTTTAATCGGAATGAGAGAGTAAAAAGAAAAAGAAAGAGAGAGAGAGAGAGAGAGAGAGAGAGAAGGAAAGAAAAAAAGAAAGAAATAGAACAAAAAGGGAATGAGAATGAGAAGGACTAATTTAGTTCGGATTAATTATATATCGTCACGTTAGATGATAAAGCCTTTACCGTGGGCGTTGATAGTGGCAATGCTCGGAGATCGCAGAAAAGCAATTCCCACGAAAGCCGATAGTTCCTCGTTTTACGAGAACGACGAACGTACGTACGTACCGTACGTACGGTACGTACGTACGTGAAAATTATGGCGGTGTTATATCGCCGGTGGCGCTAGTATTTTACAATAAAAGCGGCGACCGTTCGTGCGGGTATTAACATACCGGAAATAGGACGGCAAATCTGAAATGTGCAGAGAAGCGCGATTTGGTTTGCCTAGCTGCGCACCGAGAGCCCATATTAAACGCTTCCAAGCTTCCTAAGCTTTTGTCGTTGCGTACAAGTATCTATTGTTGCTTTAGCATTATCATTTCTCTGATCGTTTCAAAACTTATCGATCGGAAAATTTATCGTAAAACATACAGACATTTTTTTCTTTTTTTTTTTACTCTTTCATTTTTTTTACAAATCATCAATATCATTCTTTTCCTCTTTTCTTTTTCTTTCACATTCTTTCGTTGTCGTTTTTGTTTCATTTATTTATTTATTTTTTTCTTTCTTTTCTTTTCTTTTCTTTTCTTTTTTGTTAAAGGATAAATACATAAACATCGAAATGAAAGAGATCGTACCAATGACGTACGAATAATACTTTACTTTGATATCATAAGGGTCTTCCCCTGTCCCACCCACCACCCCCTCCCCCCGAAGCATGGAAATAAATGAAATCATTATTCTCGAATAGAGATCGAATAAGAGATATGCCAGGTACTATCTGGTGATGGTAAAATTCTGAAAAGATCGTACCATTAAATCTCGATATCGAATGAAGGATAAACGAGGAAGTCTCCGTGTCTTTCCTTCAAGATTCCTATATCTTCAGTTGATTCACGGTGCTCACGTTACTAAGGATTACCCTAGTCAAGAGAGAAATGGTTTTCCGCAACAGTGATCGTGGTAATCGCCCGATTCGAGAAAAGGCCAACGTTTGTGTCGGATCTCTCTATCTCTATCTCTATCCCTATCTTTCTTCATTTCTCTCTCTCTCTCTCTCACTCTCTCTATGTCTGCTTCTCACGTCTTTCAAGTATTCGTATCAAGTATTAAGAGCCAGCAAAGCTTAGACAAGGGCATCGGCTTACGCTCGTTCGTTAATCAGTGACGTAGAAGAACCAATAATTACACGTCTATCCGTATTATATTGTAAGAAAAGGAGCTTGGAAGAAAAGCTCGAATCGTGGATTAAATCGTTAAAATCATGGGAGGGGGGAGATGTTGGTATGGGGAAAGATCGGTATAAGGTGAGAGGGAGATGGGATAGAAAGAGGGAGACGGCCAAAATGTCGAAGGGATTAACGTCGAATTAATATTTCTAAGACTATACGACGATACGACGGAGTTTTACGTTATAAAATGTAAAATTAAAGCTGTTGGCCAGACCGCGCTCTATTAAATTAATGTGCACGATTTCATACGGCTATTAACGACTTCGCTTCCATTATTTCGTCGATTTTTTTTTCTTTTTCTTTTTTTCTTTTTTCTTTTTTTTTTTTTTTTGAATGGTTCCCTGTCGTCAGATGATAGCGAGCGTATCGATTCGCAATAATTACGAGGGACGGGATTTTTGGAGACACTTTGGAGCTTCGTTATGATCGGGAATAAAAAAAAAAAAAAAAAGAAGAAAAGTAAAAAAAAACAAGCGAGAAAAAAAGAAATAAAAATAAAGAGAGAGAGAGAGAGAGAGAGAGAGAGAGAGAGAGACAGAAAGAGAGGGAGGAAGGGAGATGGCGAAACGATTAACGAGTAACTCTACTTTCAAGGCCTTTCGGAGGCCATCATTTTTCACGAGTAATAATCGAACAGAGAGATTTTCCCCAAGCCTAGCTAGGAGTTAATGGAACTGCCAAAAGGCTTGCAGAGTCGCTTTTATGAATTTCGAAAACTACTATCTCTAGGCTACTGCTTCGTTTGATGGACACCATTTACGAGAATATTCATATGCTCGTCATCATGCAGGTCTATGATGCGTTTTCGAGTAGTCGAGCAGAATGTTAAAGATAGAGAGAGATAGATAGAGAGAGAGAGAGAGGGGGGGGGGGGAAGAGAGAAAGAGAAAGAGAGATAGTATGCTATTTTCTATGCGCTGCGACGATCTAATAATACTCGAACAAAAAGCTTATTACGGCGTAAGAGTCTTTACGCGCTCATTATTTCCTTCCTACCGTTTAAAACGACTATCCGTGTTATGCATACATATAGATGGAAACAGAAGCAAAAGAGGGACAGGAGGAGGAAAAGGAGGATGAGGATGAGGCGGAGGATGGGGGAGAAGAAAATGAAGCGAACGAATTGAAGGTGGTGTTATATCATTCGTACGATGTAAACACGCCAAGTGTATATATCGAATTAATATCCAATTTATGTTACGTTCTATATAAAATATAAACGTGAAAATATATGATTTTAATTATTAAACCATATCGATCGTCCAAATTCGATAAATTGAAATTTCTTTTTATCGAATTATTAATCTCGTAATAAATTTGAAATTACATTTTCAAACGCTTCATTGTTTCGTTAAAATACAAAAAAAAAAAAAAAAAAAGAAAAAAAGAAAAAAAGAAAAAAAGAAAAAAGAAAAAAAATAAGAAAAAGGGGAAAGAAAAAGGAAAAAAAAAAGAACACCTCCAAATGTCCCGCTAAGTTCCTTTTCAATCCGACATCAAGAGAGAGAGAGAGAAAGAGAGGAATTTCATTGTGCTATAACAGAGGACCAGTTAATAAAAGAAAGAAGAGGAACACGATTGTGCACTATCCTACACAGCTTGTCCTACGTCACTGGTAATTATTTATCGGCCACCCTTTGACCGAGCTATCCAACGAGCTTCGATGCCACCCTAAGAGATTCGATTAGTTCAGAGACAATCTCTGCCCATCTGCTTTTTGTCCGAAGAAAAGAGAGATAGATAGAGAGAGAAATAGAGAAAGAGAGATAGAGAAAGAGAGAGAGAAAGAGAAAGAAAAAAAGGATAGGCAAATATCATCGATTATCGGAAGAACCATTAGTTCATTAATCAACATTGTAAAAGAGGATAGATAGGGGATGAGAAGGATGGGTGGGATGGTCTGTAAGAAGGGTGCACCGCAAAGAAACGAAATCGTGTTCGCGTTTAATGTCATTGTGCAATTAATTATCTAGATAATATTATAGAAGATTATTAATTTGGATACCGAGAATGGATGATGTCTACGACATTGACACACTAAAGAAAAGAATATCAAAACGAAGAGAAATAAATAATAGCTATGCATTTACGTATCGTACGTATAAAGCGAGCGCGACACCGGTTATTGGTTAATATATGGACAGTGATAGCCACCAAATAGCCATAATGACGTTCCCTTGAGTACGATCAAATCTGTTCTAGTCTCTCTCTCTCTCTCTCTCTCTCTCTCTCTCTCTATCTCTCTTGATACGTTCAGTTATGTCACCGATGCAACACACCGTACAATCCCTCCGTAACGTACGTACGATCGCGTTAAACGTCCGAGACGTAATTCGCGAGTGAGAGAAATACAGCAGGGCCTCGATTCCGAACGGAAACTCGGAATTCGCATCGGCCAACATCGTGAATTTCAATTTACGACGAACCGAGCATAGAAGGGACCGACAGAATTACGGGCGTGATTCGCAATTACGCCTTGCCAATCCGTTTATCATTCAAGGAGTGTTTAGACAGAAGTTTTAATGCTGTTTGTCATTTGTCTAAATCGGTCTATCTGTCTGTCTATCTGTCTGTCTGTCTGTCTGTCTGTCTGTCTGCCTACCTATCCTTTCGTCTGTCTGTCTGTCTCTCTCTCTCTCTCTCTTTTCCTCTCTCTCCTCTCGCTAATCATTTTCTACTCACTCTTTAATTCTCTCTCTCTCTCTCTCTCTATTTCACACACACACACACACACATATATATATATATATACACATTCTCTCTCTTTCTATCTCTATTTCTATCTCACGAACGAGCTCGATTGATTCAAAGGGATTTCAGAGTATTGCGGAACGTTTATTGGATAGTCTTCATCGCGTTGCTCCGTTTTTGGCTATAGAATCGAACAATTTTCCTGGAACATTATACAGCCTTTTCGAAAGGTTCGTTAGCACGCTTCGAATTGGTGATCAAGTCCGAATTCTCCTGGCAAAATAGTCGAAATACCATAGAAATGTTTATCAAGAATAAAATGTTACCTATTTCCATTATTGCCATATAAAATACATACACATACATTAAAAAGAAGAAAAAAGAAAGAAAAAGAAAAACAAAAAAGAAAAAAAAAAGGAATATTTTTAAAAATGTTCCCACGTTGGTGTATTAACGTAAAAGTGGAAGAAGAAAAAGAAGAAGAAAAAGAAGAAAAAGAAGAAGAAGAAGAAGAAGAAGAAGAAGATGATGATGAAGAAAAAAGAAGAAATATTCTGAAGAAAATAATTAAATCTCATAATTCTAAATGTGATACGAATTTGTTCGCGAGTTAGTTGCAAGTTAGCGCGAGTCTCCTAAAGTTCAATCAAATTAAATCCTCTTAAGGGTGGCGGGAGGCGGGGGGGGGGTTGGGAACGAAGAATAGAAGGGGAAGGGGAAGGAAAATAATTGTTCATCAGGATTCACCGTCTGACAAAGAGAAAGAAACGAAAGGGGAGAAGAGAGAGAGAGAAAAAAAAAAAAAAAAAAAAAAAAAAAAAAAAATTCATCGTGGTTTTATATCGCGAAATATTATTAATATTTTTTCCGTGCTAAATCTACCTAGCAACGCGAAAAAGAAAAGGTTCACAAAGGCAAACCGGAATTCCTCTACTTTGTGAAACGTTGAAACGCATAGATCTTACCGAAACGCTCCTCGACTAGTGGTGGTCCTGTTGAATAATTCTCAACACAACCGACAAATAGCGCGTGCCGTAATATCTCACTCGCGGATAGCAAAGCATTTCGCGATGTGCTCCCATGGAATTCAGGATAAAATTTTCCAAGCTTATTTCTTGCTTATTTCTTGCTTTTTCTTCTTCTTTTTTTCCTTTCTTATTTTCTCTTTTTTTTTTCTTCACTCTCTCTCTCTCTCTCTCTCTTCCTTTTTCTCCTATATCCTCTACGTGTCTCGAAGGAATGCCTCGGGCAATATCGATAAGTCCCGTCAATTTCCTTTTTATCGTTTTTATTCGCAATAGTCGTTAGTAGTCGTCGATTCGGTAAAGAGTACTTATTTATACGCCTCGCTCGTCATATCAGCTAGGATCGTCAAACGATTTACGATGTGCGACCTGAAACACTGGATATTGGCTCGTCCCCTTTACGATCTCTTCCTCTCTCTCTCTCTCTCTTTCTCTCTCTCTCTCTCTCTCTCTTCCCTTTCGCTTTCATCATCCCATGCTCATTCACTTTCTCTATCTCTTTATCTCTCTATCTCTCTTTCTCCTTCTCTTTCTTTCCCTCTCCCTCTCTTTCTCTCTCTCTTTCTTCTTCTTCTTAAAAGACAAAAAAGAAATGTAAGAGAGAAAGCCTTGCGGAACTCTGCGTGATCCGCCTTTCTCGTTTATTAACTCTCAGATGCATGCTTGGAATCTCTTAGATGCGACTTAAAGAGTTAAGCACCGTAAGCGAGATTCTTAGAATGTCTAATATCATACTTTTGCAATCTTGGAATGAAAAAAGTCGGAT
>NC_060968.1:2559142-2596642 GCF_910589235.1 Vespa crabro
TGGCATGCCTCGAGAACGTGAGAGGTGGGTCCTCCTCCCCTGGCACTTCTCTACGCTCGCAATATTCGTACTTTTTAAAATACTTCGTTAGATTCGAGATTAAAGTTGAAATGGAAGAGCATCGGCCGTATTCCGACGAATGAACGATTCCGATGAAATTTACAGAATATAAAGAGAGTTCGCGCGTCAAAATGAAATATATAAAACGTTGCTATCTTTCAACAATCTTTTTTCTTTTTTCGTCGCTTTCTTTTTTTCTTCTTATCTTTCTATTTTTTTTTCTTTTCTATTCTTTATTTTTTCTTTCCTTTTTTTTTTTTTTTCCTTTTCTCGTTCGAGTTACATTTAATAATATACGTTATTATTTGGACAATCGAAAGATATCCTTTTAAAAATACATACGTATTATTTTCGATTTCAACGAGTTTATCAATGATGTTACGTATAGTCTTTCAATAATTATACATCTCTTACGTTTATAATTTAATTAAATTTTCAAACGATTATGAAATATTTTTCAACCTGTACAGAAAAAATAATTCGACGTCACGACGGATATAATAATAAACGGTATATTTAAATAAAAATAGGATGAGAATTGTTTTGTTTTTTTCTTGTTTTGCTTTTCTTCTTTTTTTTTTCCTTTCTTTTTTTTTTCGTTCAAGTGCCGCCAAGAACATCATAAAAGTTATTTCTATGAATTATAAGTGAGTTCTTGAATTTGTACGGGGTTTCGAGAGAAAAAGAAAAGGAAAAAAAAGAAAAAGAAACAAACAAACAAACAAACAAACAAACAAACAAACAAACAAAAATCCAAGTTATATGAAAAATAATTAAAAAAAAAAAATAAAAAAATAAAGAAAAAAAAAACAAACCGTTCTAATGAGTTTTCACTCTACTATCGATCTCATCTGATCCTCGTTCTAGTCTGCTGGAATACGAGAAACAACATTGAAGGGGTTCCGAACAGACTCGACAGAAAGCTGGCTGGACAGTTTGGTGACTATAGCTGTGATACGCCATGGGCATTGATCGAATCAGCAGCACAGGCAATGGAATCAAAACACGACGAAGGAATCGAATTCGTCCTGTGGACGGGGTAGGTCGAAAGGTTCGATTCGAACTTCGTTGCACTCGAAAAGAGCAACCAAGTGCAATAAAGAACAATAAATATCTTCACGTGCCCTTTCTTTATATAATTAATTCGCCTTGTAAATTTTTTTTTATAGAATATTAACCGTTTATTGTAAACCCTGAAGAGAAGTTCTTTTCTTTATCTTCTTTTTTTATTTTTTTTTTTAATTTTCTCTCTCTCTCTCTCTCTCTCTTTCTCTTTATTTCACCCTCTCTCTCTCTCTCTCTCTCTCTCTCTCTTTCTCTCTCTTTCTCTTTCTTTCTCTTTCTCCCCATTTTTATTTATTTTTTATTTTTATTTTTCTTTTTTTTTTTTTTTTTTTTTTTTCGAAACAACGAGAATCTTTTCGCGTATAAAATAAATTTTATTTCGTTCGTTCGGGTCAACGTACGCGTTTGCGCCTTCGTTTGCTCGCGTTATAATCTCGCAAAACTCTGCCACGATTAAAGTCGACAGAATGGCGTGCACATGTACAGGTTTACATCGTAATACCGTAAAGAGAAATATGTATGTACGCACACGGAAAAGGGCGCCGAGTTGGGAAATTCAAGCTCGAATCGTTTCGACATTTTTGATAAAACAACGTGATTTAGCTCTATGCAATATATATATATATATATATATGCGTATATATATACGTATGCGTAGTGTATACGTATATTTTGCCAACAATAATAATTAAATTGACCGACTTGATAATCGGTGAATTGCGAAATTCGTATCCCCCTATTGTAATCAACTCATTAGTTTAATCCGTATATTGTATTAATTATTAATCGCATTCCAATTCATGCGTAACGTTTGTTTGCAACTTTGATTTATACCGACCTATTAAAAGGAACGTTTTTCGTTTTAATTATGTACATAACCATGATCGAATATAATACTAAAATACAATATAAAATCTTTTTATCCTCGAAAGAAAGAAATCGTTGCTTCGTCCTGCTATAATTTTCCATCGTGGGAAAAATTTTCCATCGTGGGAAAAATTTTCCATCGTGTAATAAAATTGCCCGAGTTAAAAGATAGTTTAGTAGTAGGAGCGAGAAGTATGAAGAAAAGAGAAAAAGAGAAGAATTAAAGGAAAAAAGAAGAAAAAAAAAAAAGGAAAAAGAAAAAGAAAAAGAAAAAGAAATAAAAGAAAAAGAAAAGGAACAAAAAAAAAGATAAAAAGAGAAAGAATAATAGACTTAACTAGCTATATATATATATATATATATATATATATATATATATATATATATATATGTCGAAGGAGAACATAAAAGTTTGCTGCGCGATCCTCAAAGGGAAAATTGTTACTCTCTTCCTTATCGTTTCTTCGTAGACTCTCATTATTATCGAACCGTCGTCCATCGACCATGGTCACCACTTCTCGTAGTAATCCCTAGCGAGTGCGACTAAGGCTAACGAGGTCGTAACTACTTGTTGCAGTGACGCGCTGACGCGCACAGCCATGAGCGGCGAGCTTCGACTGCAGTATTTGCAGAATTTGACTGATCTGTTGTCCCGCACGTTCAAGGCACAATTTGTGTTTCCTGCATTGGGACACGAAGACATAGGAGTGAGCTTCGAACAGCTCTCATTACTCTGGCAACAATGGCTGCCTCAAGAAGCTATGGATACTTATTTGAGAGGTTAGTATTGAAACAATTGTCGTTATTATGATATAATAAAGAAACAGAAGAAAAAGAAAAGAAAAAGAAAAGAAAAGAAAAAAAAAGAAAAAAAAAAAAGAAGAAAAAAGAACCACCAAGAACGAGAAATAACATTTATCTTATTTATTCCTATATTTATAGCTGGCTATTACACGATCGAACAGAGTTCCGCGAAATATCTGATCGTCTTCCTCAATACGAATCTTTGGATGAATCTATCGGAAAATCGTATGGCGCATCGAACCAGCGGTATCACCGTCGATAATTCACAAGATCCATTTGGTCAATGGCTATGGTTCGAATCCGTTTTGAAAAAGGCACGGAAAGAGGATAAAGCGGTAAGGTCTTAAATAAGTTTATCAATTATTTAAACGTGTTATCGAGTTTGTCGGTTTCTCTGCCAAACGAACGTGCCATTAACTTAAACTAATTACAAGACCAACATAGTCGCTAAGTATCTATCGTACAGTTACGTGTATTAAGGGAGGAAGTTCGATAATTAAAAGGATCAAGTGATCGCCATGGTATTAACCGGAGACGTAGAATTCGTTTGAAAGCTTTAGGTAACGTTAATACCTAGGTGGTTATGTACCGAGACGACACGCTCGCAAATGAGATTCCGTTGATCGCCCGTCAAAACCTGACAGGACATGATTTATCGACGAAGCATACAAAGTCCATCCTTAGCTCTGTTATACCAGACGATCACTATCGAGAACGATGGAGATCTCACTTTCCTTTTCATGGTTTACGCCTAATCGTTCCTTGGATCAAGACTCCTCACCCTTCACTCCCCATCCCACTTGTCCATTACTATATTCACTCGTTGTTACTTCGTTTCTTTTTCTTTCTTACACTTTGAAGGATTACTTCAATCACGATATCGATAATCGGACAATTTTTACGATCAATCTAACTACCATTGATGGATCAGAGAATATCAGCAGAGTCAATTTTTCTTACGAAATTCTTAAGTTTGACGTGGAATCTAAAAATGAGGAAGAAGGAACCATTATATGTTAGGAGTTAACTGGTAACAATTTTTCCTAAGAAAAATCCTTTTGAAAGAAAACGATTCGGTTAGTTGTATACCGACGTTAGAAGAAGAACTGTATGGAGGACGGGGACGCAAAGGGACAAATATCGCGGCTCAAACTTATCGGTTATCGATTATGCCCTAAGGCGCATTGAACGAGGATGACATACGCGAGGAGGAGCTTACTTGGGCTTTTCCTACGCGAGTATACGATGCAACCCCTGCTATCGATAAATTATGGAAGGACTTCGTATTCTATGGACGACGAGCTACCAACTCTCATATACATACATACGTCGTTGCACGCCTATGCCATTGATCCCGATCGGTATTAACCACCATATCGATATATAGCATTCTATATATATATATATATGATACACCATAGCCACCATATCTGACACATAAGTACACACGAGCGTAAGCAGTCCTGGCATTTCGTAGCACGCTCCAATAGCTATGGATCGTACATTTCCCACGATGGTATTGTCACCTCTATAGGATACCAAAGGGATTCTATTCTATTCTATTCTATTCTCTCTCTCTCTCTCTCTATCTCTCTATCTCTCTATCTCTCTCTATCTCTCTCTCTATCTCTATCTCTATCTCTCTCTCTATCTCTCTCTTTCTTACGGCGTTCTTACGAGATCTCAGATCTTTGTTAGAGGCTTATGGCATTTTTCAAAATCTATAAATGTTCTCTCAGTAAAATAGACTCCGGAGTTAGCTATTTCATTTCGTGATATATCTTCGAGACATGGGATTATACATATAAATATACTACAATGAAAGGAGAAAGAATTTTTCATTCGTCCCTGAAGTTCAAGGCTGACGTAATCCTTTAAACATCAAGATAACTCTAAGAGATACGTTTAAACGAGTTTTCGAAATTTCTTTAAGAGTTATTTTTCGGCGAAGTTTAATAAAATAAAAGTTCCATATGGGTTGTCGAGAAAGGTATGGGATAAAAGTTTATGAAAGAGGGAAAAAGGAAATATATCGAAGGTTATATCTACGACGTTCCATCCGACCCTTGTTTGTTCTACGTCGAAACTCATTCCTAAGTTAAGCTTTGATCGATTTTCGTTTGCGGGCCAATGAAATTAATGTGATGATTGGGGAAAATTCGAGAAAATATTTCACGTCTATTAAAACGTATGAATATCTATGATGTTATATGAGACACTCGTTATCGATATTAAAATAAAATGAGAATGTTCGAAACTTTAATCACTTTTAATATATATATATATATATATATATATATATATATATATATATATATAACCAATGAAATAATTAATGTTATTACAGGAAGGAGAGATTTGGGTGAATGGTAAAAAAAAATTTTTTTCCATCGTTATCTCTATAACATTTTCGATATTTTTTGTTCTTTTACGATTATAAAAGGAGGAGGAAGAAGAAGATGAAACAACAAAAAAAAAAAAAAACAGAAAAAAAGAAAAAGAAAAATATTAAAAGAAAAAAAAGAAAGGAGAAAAAAGATAGGAAAATTGCAATGACATTTTTTCGAAAATCTTTTTAAACCATCAAACATATAATACATCCGATTTAACGATCGATAGGGATATAATCTGTAGATTGTAATAATCCATAAGCAGTTTCGGTTTCCTTGATCCGACGAACCACCAAACTCGAAAACCGAGGACAGAGCTAGGAAACGGTATGGCAACGACGAGAGAATCGATCGATTCTCGACAGGCCGATAATACGATTACAAATTACGGGCCGTTTAAGCGCGTCAGCGGCAAAACTGACCAATCAGCGTCCCTATTGTAGTCTCGTCGGATTCGTTTCTATCCAAGTGAATGGTACTATGTGAATCTTGCACCTTTTACCTACTTTTCCCATTGTTATTTTCAAATAGAAATACGTCATTTATTTCACTATTTTTCTCTTTCTCTCTCTCTCTCTCTCTCTCACACACACACACATTGAAACTTTTTCATCGATTATTATCTAACATTAAATTATTCCTTAATAAATAAAGAACAGTCAACGATATGTAATAATATTATCTTGATTAAAAAATGAAATAAATCACTTATAACTTTATTATCATACTTCCTTATCAATTCTATTATCGTCCTATAATTACGAATTGGTTTCATTAATCGAAAATCCTTTAATCAAGCGTAACATAACGTAGGTAGGTAGTATCTGTATGATAAAGATATAGCTTCAAAACTCGATGAAAGGCGATACACGAGCATAGTTGTCTAGTACATCTGTTGTCCTAAACGTTGAGTCCGCGTGTATATATCAAGTTGAGAATATCGTAGGAAAGCTCATCGACCGAATGTAAGCATCGAGAACAACGCGCCGTGGTCTCTAGTTTCCTCTTGTTTGTTCGGTACTCGGATTTCGGTATACTCGGATTAGTATACCGAACTTCATATAATGGATTAATGCCTGGAAGAGATTAAATACTTTATCATAAAAATATAAAATATATCTATGAGATATAAATTATTTTAAATATTTTCGAATAATTTTTATTCAATCTCATATAGACAATAGAAACATTTTAACTTTGATTCTATTTTATAAACTCAAGTTCGAATAATAATGGTTAATGAAAAATATATATATATATATATATATATACATTATATATATGTATATACTTACTCCTCGAAATATCCGATAAGTTAAGCAAATAGGAAGTTATTATCGATCTAATTACTTCCTCCATTCGAAGTACTTCCTCCATCTTCTCTCATTTCTCCTACCTCTTCTTATCAAATCTTTCATCTCTCTCTCTCTCTCTCTCTCTCTCTCTCTCATTCTTATTCTCTTCTAAAATGGCGTTCGCCGTAAAACGATCCTAAAATGAACGAAGAAAAGAAGTTAGTCTCCCTTCCGACGTTCCATCCCATCAACATTAGTAACTTTTCTTTCCTCCCTTTGTCTACTGTCCGATTCCGTTCCCATTTTTGCTCATTCCCAAGTTCTCGAGATCGTTCTTTTACTGGGAATGCTATCTCGATGACGGTAGACGGCTTTGGGATCAAGCCTGTGGAATGATATCATCGTAGAACCAGAAGAAGAGAGGAGAGAAAGAGAAAGAGAAAGAGAAAGAGAGATTGAAAGAGAGAGAGAGAGAGAGAGAGAGAGAGAGAGAGAGAGAAGGCTAATTTCACGAACGTGCTCGATCGACCGTCTACCATGTATGCATGTATCTACGTAGAGAGGTATACTTCCTTCCTTCCTTCCTTCCTTCCTTTCTTCCTTCCTTCCACTTGATCTGTATGCAGGATCCAACGTGAATCCCTATAAGAAAACGATATAGATACGCGGTATATGATCATGCGTGACTTTATACGCAGAGATGCATTTCATGAATACGATTATCCATAACGTCGAGTTTAAATTTCTTTTACTTTTATCCCCTACGTAATTTTCTACGGTTTACAGTTGAATCTCCGTTTCAGAAAACGACCTTTACACGAACGTAAACACGAGAGAGAGAGAGAGAGAGAGAGAGAGAGAGAGAAAGAGAAAGAGATAGATAGATACGATAGGAACGACGACACAAACGAGACTAACATTGCCAACCTACATACATAAATATATATATGTATTTACTTGAACGTAAATAGAATTATTTAACCTTGATATCTTTTTGAAAGTTTAAAGAACCGAGGATAAATCGAATAGATCGTATAATATTATAGATCATTTTTTGTTTTTTTTTCTTTTTTTTTTTTTTTTTATTTTTTTCCTTTTCAAAAGAGTATCACGTATTAAATAAAATACCTACGTATGTATATTTAATTATTTTAATTTTATTTGCTAAACGCTATCTTGTCCTTCTTAATCTCTCCCAAAAGAAAAAAGAGAGAGAGAGAGAGAGAGAGAGAAGATTTTTCTCTCTCCAAAGAAGCTTAGAAAATATTTGTAGGTTTGTTTGTTGGTACCTTCAAAGAGAATATACGCAAACCATTTATGGTTAGTAATGAGAAACTTTCCACCCTTTTCCCCCTTGAGGCTAACTCATACGTGTCTCGTACGTGACTCGCATCAAGGGTGTATTTAGTTAACGCGTATACTCACGTGACAAAGTTGACGTGGTAAGGTTCTAAAAAAAAGAATGTGTGACATTACTTTCTGGTGTGTGGAGCAGGTGTTCATCGTCGGTCACACACCACCAGGAGTTGATGATCGTGAGAGCGGTACCGCAACCCTGAACGAGAGGCACAACGCCAAGTACCTTCAGGTGGTACGTCAAAATGCGGACATCATACGCGGACAGTTCTTCGGGCACTGGCACTCTGACACGTTTCGTGTCATCTACAGTGACACTGGTATGTGCGCTTTCAGATAAAAAAAAAAGAAAAAAAAAAAAAAGAAAAAAAAGGGGGAAAGCAAAAAAGAAAAAATAAAAAAAAGAAAGAAAGAAAGAAAGAAAATGAGGACACGGCTCTCTTTCTTTTCAATTCGTTCTCACGCCACGAAATCTCTGAATGGCTCATTAGCAACGTAGAAAATTTATCGTGATTAATTTCACAACTCATTTTATACGATGAAAATTCTTCGTATACTCGAAAGAATATATATATATATATATATATATATATATATATATATATATATATTCTGGTTGCTTTATCTTGATAAAAAAAGAAAGAAAAAAAAATGATTAGCTCAGGAATAACTTTTCGTTTGTGATATATCTTTAATTTTTTTTCTCTCTCTTTTCGTTTTTTTTTCTTTCTTTTTTTTTATTATTATTGTTATTATTATTTTTTGTTATTATTATTATTATTATTATTATTATTATTATTATTATTATTATTATTATTATTATTATTATTATTATTATTATTATTATTATTATTATTACTTTACGAATGTATTACGTATCGATAGGAAATCCAGTCTCCTGGATAATGATAGCACCTAGTATATCACCGAGTACACCAGGAGGAGGACCGAACAATCCCGGATTTAGGCTGTACAAATTTGAAACTGATACAGGACAAGTAAGTAATAAATTTCAGGATGAACGGAGTCTTCTTAAATCAAGGAATCAATGGCGATTATCGGGATATATTCTTTCCTGTTCGCAGGTATTGGATTATTACCAGTATTATCTTAATCTAGCGGAGGCAAATAAGCAAGGCTCGGCAGATTGGAAGATGGAGTATTCGCTCTTAGAATATTACGAAATGAATGAGATAACAGCGATCAGCCTGCATGATCTCGCCGATCGATTCACGCAATCCAGCGACTACGCTTTCGTAAGGTACGTAATTAATGAACCTTTTCGTTTTTTTTTCTTTTTTCTTAAATGCCATCAGATAAAATTGAAAGTTGGTTAACTTTTTTAACATCTTTAAAACGTCGACGAAAGTAGATGAATTGAGGATTTCGATAAAAATATCTCTGTGATTGAATTTTATTTTTTTCTTCTTCATTTTTTTTCTTTTCTTCTTCTTCTTCTCTCTTCTTCTCGACTAATCCCACTCGGATTCTCACGTCGATCAATAATGAAATTAATCAAATTTGAAAATCCTGGCTCCGCAACGTGTATAGATATCTCTCAATTATACCTAATAACTTTTCACATAATGTAGAAGAAGAAGAAGAAGAAGAAGAAGAAAAAAAAAAGAAAAAACAAAAAAAAAAAAAAAAAGAAAAATAAAAAGAAACGTTTATATTAATTGTACTCAAACACCTTCCGTTTTCGTCGTACATATAATACTAACAGCTGGCATTAATTAGTTCCCTCGAAATCATTAAAATCTAATGTGCCAGTCAAAGTGAGAGGAATAGAGGGAGAAAGAGGATAGGGGTGAAAGAGAAAGAGAGAAAGAGAAAGAGAGACAGAAAGAGAGAAAGAGAGAGAGAGAGAGAGAGACAAAGAGAGAGAAAGAGAGAGAGAGAGAACAGGAAGTTTCGAGTCTCGAGCTAGCACGATATTACAATTTGACGGTTGCGTGAGATATTTCGTATCACGGTGAATCGGTCTACTATTAATAATTCCCATACTTCTCTACGCAATTATCCGCGATAATAATTTCAGGCAAGTAGAGCAGATAGCTGTCTGCCCTTTTCGAGGCAATCGCGCCATTACGATGCTAATGGTCGTCCCGATACGGTCGATCGAGACCACCACACATTTCATTTATTTTATCAATATACATTTTGTATCTGTATATACATAAATACGTACATAAATACATACATACATACATACATGCATGCATGCATACATAGATACATGCATACATACTTATACATACATATATGAGGAACCGACGAAAAATTAAAGCGAATTCTTAAACGAGATAATATCTTCCGACAAAAAGATAAATACGTAACGAATAATAAAACAGAAAAAAAAAGAAAAAAAAAAAAAAAAAAAAGAAAGAAAAAAAGAGAGAAGAGAAAAAAAAAAGCAGAACTCGTGCCTCGGGTTGGCTCGACGATCCGTCAAAAGTACAGGGAACATTTGATATTCCAGTACAGTACTTTAAACGAACGTGACAAACATTTTTATCGATGTTCATTTCGACCAATGCCGGATATACTATCGTATTTACTCTTTCTATGAGACTCGAAATAACGATCACCATAGTTACATCATATTAGATACAATTTTATTTCAAATGGTTATAAAAGTGTTATTAGAGTAATTAATCATGACAAAAGTCTCTCGTGTGAGTTAAAGTGAATCGATAAATAATTAAAAAAAAAAAAAGAAAAAGAAAAAAGAAAAGAAAAAAACACGGTTTCTAAACCAGACGGATAGAAGCAGAAGAATAGAGAGAGAGAGAGAGAGAGAGAGAGAGAGAAAGAGAGAGAGAGAAAGAGAGAGAGAGAGAGAGAGAGAGAGAGAGAGAGAGGAAGAAGTTATGGAACTTTGGAAACAAACTTGCGACGAGCAAGAGCTATAATAAGTCCCCGAGAGAGCAGCTTTCAAGAAGTCAAATATTATTGGAAAGCGTACTTTTGTCAATCGAACGTACGACGAACGGAATGGAAACATGAATTTCTACGGAATCGATGGTATTAAATAAACTAAACGTCGAGAGAATGAAATACTCTTTAGGAAAAGAAAAATATATATATATATAACAAAATTGTTTTATCGTACAAATAAATATGTAAAAAATAATTCGAAATAGTTATAAACCTGTTTGACAAACTACATAGAATGATTCGTGAAAGGAATAGAAATGAAATTTTTAATATCTGTCAAAAATACGTAGCATGACGTAGCTCCAACGACGTATCAAAATGTCCAATCTGCTATGATTGATAAGCCGATCAAAATCTCTCGACGTTATATATTAACGAATCATGCTATGTTTCATGATTGTATTAATCTTGCAAGCACCCTTGCAAGTACTTTCTCATTATGCGCAGATATTACGCAGCTAATACGGTATCACTGCCACGGGAAGTGGAGAAGATTTGGGGTTGCGGTGGTCCTTTGAATGGGGTCTGTGCTTTGCATCATTATTGCACGGTCACCCGACTCAGCGTGCAATTGTTCAAGGAATGTTGCGCCTCTTATGCATATCCATTGGCATCAAGAGCAAGATCGCAGACGTCGTATCGCAGCCTGTCTATCGTCCATATCATGCTAATCATCCTTTTGCACTTCGTAAATCTATTGCAAAACCGGTAGGATGCGGAAACGAAAAGCTCTCAAAGAGCGGCTACGATCGAAGCTGTCACCTCGGCCGCTTTACACGAACATTTACTAAGACACTTAAACCATACACACGCAGAGATACAAATACAGCTACGTTTCTTCTTTAGTCATCGTGTCGTCCCGAGAATCAGGGTCGAAGCGCCCGCACTCTCTTCGTCGAGATAAGTAAATCCTCGTTCTAGGATAGCCGACTATAATGGCGACTATATACGTATCTCGACGTAAAGAACGTCGCAAGCGCGATCTCCTTTGTCTCCTTCCTTCCTTCCTTCCTTTCTTCTATCCTTCTCTCTCTCTCTCTCTCTCTCTCTCTCTCTCCTCTCTCCCTCTCTCTCTCTATCTATCTATCTTTCTCTCTTTCTTATCCTCATACTCCTTTTTTCCCTCCTAACCACCCCTCAAACGACATCTTTATTCTTTTTTCGTAGATCCTACATGTGGGTTACTCCTTACGATAGTCACATCGTATTCGATGTTTTTAAGGATAAATGCGAATATCGTCGACTGGAATGATTGGAATCGTTGAAATTTTCCTACTCCCTTCTCCCTTCTCGTCCAACCTATTCCTTCTTCTCCTTCTATTCCTCTTTCTCATTCTCCTCTAACATCGAATCCTGTTCGTGCCATCGGCAAAACGAGATTTCCAATTCCATTTTCGCTCCCCGCAACATTATCTAAGCTATCACGATGTCGGACTAGAAATTTTCTCCCGTCGACGTGACGGCTGCTTTTCTAGAATTTTTTGCTCGAAAAATCCCTTATTCTCTTCTTCTTTATTTTTTTTTTTCGTTCTTCCTCCTCCTCCTCCTCCTCCTCCTCCTTCTTCTTCTTTTTCTTTTTCTTTTCCTTCCTCTTTTTCCTTATCCTTTCTTTTGCGTTACGTTTTATATATAAACCTACATCATCCAACGTTCCTCAGATGGTTAGGACGTTGATCGAATGGAACGTTTTTCGAAACGCGAATGACGGATGGTTCTATTGGATCTGGTGCGTTCGTTTTATCATTGCCCTATTATTTGCCAAAGTCAACGTTGTTGTTCCTTTAAAGGGGGAGGGGAAGGGGTGCGGCTTTGAGCGAAGTCGAAGACTCGGGAAAGTGACAACGTCGGAGTGCATAGCTTAAAGAGCCATTATATTCGTACCACCATTTTGCGATTGTCGAAACGATGCAGTATTTCTTAATAAACGATTCATGGATTTGTATGAATAGTTTTTCTTTCATTAAAATCCTCCTTAATTCCTCCTTCCAATCGATAATCGTCCATTCGATCGTTGCCATTGGTATTGGGGGAGGGTGGAAAAGCGGGGGAAAAAAAGAGGAAAGAAAAAGGAAAAGGAAAGAAAAGAAAGAAAAAAAAAAGGAAAAAGGAAAAATTTGTAAAAAGCAACGATATAATGAAATTAACTGTAGCAAAAGTAGCGTTTATAATCGAATAAATTGAAATTTCGACCGATGGAACGAACGTTTCTGAAATTCGCACTGATCAAAAGTTTGACGAAAAAAAAAAAAAAAAAAAAGAAAAAGAAAAAAAGAAAGAAAGAAAAAAAGAAACGGAATCAAAGAAAATTTCCGCTCAGTGGATCGCATTATTAAATTATACCACGTTCGATTTCATTGTACACAAATCGTTAAATTGTTATTTTCAAAAGTTAAATTATGATTAAAAAACATTGTCGGGAACTATTAAGTGTTTAAATACAAATCCAAAAATGTTCGATTCTTTGTGGTTCTTTGTTCACAATATCCAATGAAATTTCAATGCTAGAATTCAACGAAAGCTTAATAAATGCCGCGAAAATATATATATATATATATATACATATATATGTATGTGTATGTGTATGTGTGTGTTTGTATCTATATCGGTAGAATATAACGAGACAGAGTAGGGAAAATCGCAATTAATTTCATAGTCGGTATAGTTAGTACTAACCAAGTGGAGTTCCTGAAACGAGCTCTGCTTCGAAATACCAGATGACAACGGATATGAAGATAAGTTGTTCATTAACTCTAAGGTGGAGGGGGGGGAGGTCATTTAACAGCAAAATGTGAGAATTTTGCTAGCTTAATGAGAATCCGAATTCACTATACGAAATCACAATTAGAAAACAAAGATCTTGATACAGTCCATTCTTTGACTTAACTTGATCTTAACCATCGTCGATGATACGAGAAATTATTTACGAAAGATCCTTTGAAATTATCAAATATGTCTGTTTGAAATTTGGAACGTATGGAATATATCAAAAAAAAAAAAAAAAAAAAAAAAAAAAAAAGAAACAAAAAAACAAAAAAAAAAAAAAAAGAAATTCCTTCTCAAGGATATTCCTTTTCTTTCCCAGCCCCCACTTGTTTTCTTACGATCTCGAAAGAAAGAAAGAAAAAAAAATGAATAAAAAAAAAAAGAAAAAAAGATGTATAAAAATGTAACGTTTAGAGTACGAAACGAGGACAAAGAATTTTCGACCCCAAAATTAGGACTTATTTAACATAATAAATCTCTACGTTATACGGACTTAATACAGTGCCTCTGGCAGCAGGAAGCACGCAACCTTCCTCGGCTTTTTCTTTTTGTGGTTGCTCCTGTTGGTGTTGTTGACGCTGATGGTGTTGGTGCTGCTGCTTTTGCCACTCTCTGTCTTCTGGAATTATCGTGTACAGCATATCCTAGTCATAATATAGTACTATATGTAGAATCATGAGAGAGAGAGAGAGAGAGAGAGAGAGAGAGAGAGAGAGAGAGAGAGAGAGAGAGAGAGAGAGAGAGAGAGAGAGAGAGAGAGAGAGAGTATGTATGTGTGGATGGTGGTTCTCAACTGGGATGAACTAAAACTCAACTTTTTAATCTATAAACTCGATTTTTCGATTAAACGTCATACTGACAATATTCGCGATATTTTATATGTTTTTCTCTTTTGTTTATTTATTTTTTTTTCTTTTTTCTTTTTTGTTTTTTATTTATCTTTTTTTTTTTTTTTTTTTTTTTTTTATATATGAGCGAGTAACCTGAAACAATGGTACTTTCGATAACGATACTAAAAAAGAAAAAAAAAAAAAAAAAAAAAAAAAAAAAAAGAAAAAAAGAAAAATAGAAAATAGAAATATTCCCTGATCGATCGGTTCTTCATTCGAAAATATACTCCATTTTGATCGAGGAAACGTATCCTTCCTCCATCACGTAGATCACGTATATCGAATGTGTATGTTTATCGCTTGTGGGCTTCATCAAAGTGGATGTTTACAGATCAAATGGAAGCGAGAGTACATACATACATACCAACAACGTTTGATCGTACATGTATTCGCAATACTTGTATCTTGTTTTGCCTCGATAGTCGAGAAAAAGCTTTGTTTTTTATGAAGTTTCAACAATGACATTCTCGCTATTCTTTTTTTATACATGTGAATTACTTTACACACACACACACGCACACACGCACACACGCACACAGACAGATATAAACACAAAAATACAAAACACACATAAACATGTATGTATGTATGTAAGTATGTATGTATGCATGTATGTATGTATGTATGTATGTATGAATGTATGTGTATATATGTCCTTACGCAAACGTGATTCATTCAATTCAAATAGCTAAGTTATAAAATGTAAAAGGTAACAATTCCCTTCGCGATAACGTCAACGCGAATAAAATATACAATTTTTACGAGGAAAATGTAAAAGAAAAAAAAAAAAAAAAAAGAAAAAAAAAAGAAATCTCTCATCTCTCTCTCTTTTTTTTCTCTCTTCTTCTATCTTTCTTTCCTTTTTTATTCCCTTCCTAAAACTTGCAAAGCTCTTGAAAGAAAATGTTTTATGTACGTATAAAATGGAATACCGATGGTACACGTTAAGAAAGGATTCCACCAAACGAATAATACGATTTGAGTAAGATATCTATCTCTGTGCTCACTGTATCATGTATTTTACAATAAACTATATTATTAAAACCGATTCGTATTATAATTTTATATCCAATCTTTTTTATTCATTTAAATCGAAAAAATTATTCCTCCTCTTATTTCACGATGCATGTATGTGTAGTATAGATTTAAAAAAAAAAAAACAAAAAATAATTTTCTCTTTCCTCCATTCCCCCCCCCCACCCTCTCTCTCTCTCTCTCTCTCTCTCTCTCTTTCGTAGTTACGATACTTAAGATTATAACCTGCTATAACGTGTTATTATTTGATTAACGTTGTTATTGTTAAAAATCTCGTCTCTTATCATTAGATATAATACCTTATTCGAGCGGTGTTAGATCGTTGTATTCGTATTTTCAAAGACAATCTATTTCTTTCTTCTTTTCCTTTAATAGTATCCATCCCTTTACTCATTTTTACTTTATTTTTGTAGGCAAACCGCAATGGAACCAGCGGTTGTACGCGTATACGAGTAGGTCCGTGATGACGTTATTCGCATGTTGCTCACGCAGTTGGAAAAAGACCACGTACGAGCACTGCGCGTATCATCGAAGCTCGTTAAAACTGTACGATGTCCTAGGATTTTTATTACGCTTGAAAGTCTGACGAGACAATATTGTGTGTTTTGTGTGTGTGTGTGTGTGTGTGTGTGTTTTTTTACTTTTCTTTCTTTTCTTTTCTTTTCTTTTCTTTTTTCTTTTTTTTTTTTTTTATTTTACTCTTCTCACCAATCTCCCACTTGCAAATGTTCCTTAATCTTCTTCAAATAAAATACTGAGATATATATTTGTAACACTCAACGAAATACTTTTCAGTATTCTACTTTTCTTTCTTTTCTTTTTTCTTGTTTGTTTCGTTTTTGTTTTCTCTCTCTCTCTCTCTCTCTCTCTCTCTCTCTCTCTCTCTCTCTCTCTTTCTCTCTCTCTTTCTCTCTCTCGTCTGTCGCTAATTAGAACACGTAGGATATTATTCCATCGGACGTTCCCTCTGAAAGATAAAATTTTCTATAATAAAAATAGCAAAAAGAAAAAAAAGAAAAAAGAAACAGAACAGAAAAAAAAAGGAAGAAATAAATAAAAATAAAAAGAAATAAAACAAAAAAGTATACAGATATCAATTAAAAATACCGTTCGAAAAATTAATTAGAACCGTCAGGACTGCTTGACAAATGAGGCAGAAATTAACCTGCAAGCCTTGTTACTTACATCTATAATACACGGTACACGGATCGAAGAGAGTGACAATCTCAACATACATTCTATCCGTTAGTCGGTATAATCGGATTATTATGTCACGACTTATGCTCGTGCTTGGCTAACGGAAGCGACTGCCACGACGCGTCGGTAGATGGTTTGAAAAGCTTAGCACGTATTAACATTTTTCTGAGGGTGAAAGAGAATGCTTTCTTTTGTCAGTCCTATGTAAAGCTTGAAACTTGCGATAGACGGGGCCTATGAAAGTACACGTTACGACTCCTGTTGCTCTCCAACATTACATATATATATATATATATATAAATATAAAAATATATATATATATGCGTGTAGAAATATACATGAGATAGAGAAAGAGAGAGAGAAAACCGGAGGAGGGTTGAAACGCTTGTCAACATCGTTGGAGAATGAAGAAAACACGTTTGCAATGTTAAACTGCGACGAAAGAGAATACGATCTTATATTCTCTGTGCACACGCTCTGACTCGCCCTTAAAACTCCCTTCTTTTTTCCTTCATTTTCGAACTTTTTTCCGTCCAGGGTTTGCCGGCCAGTCGGCGTGTTGCGGTCGACGACTCCTTCTACATGCACGACGGACGTAACATCGCGAGTTTTTTGTACCCTTCATATCCTCTCGTTTTTCTCTCTTTCTCCCTCTTTCCCTCTCTCTCTCTCTCTCTCTCTCTATCTCTCTTTCTCTTTCTGTATCTCTATTTATCTCTGTCTCTATCCTTCTCATTCTGTCTCTTTCTCGGGGGAACATAGCGTTTTTCTTCAAACCACAGGAGCAGAATGCGATCCGTACACACCTAACGAGTGCGTGTATACGTCAGCAGGCGTTATACGTAGGAACCTAGGTGAAAATCAGTGGACGCTGTTCTGCTACGGTTAGGTGTAGAAACAACTACGAAGTAGAGTTAGCAACGGCTGAAAAAGGTTTATACACTGTGACTGCTACGTTGGATTTACGTTGCTTTGGTTTATGCCGTTGGACGGGCGAAAAAAAAAAAAAAGGGCCACCGACGTGCTTTGCTTCTTGCACCCTGTTGGATCTCTCTCACAACAGGAGAGTAAAATGGCGGGCGTTATGTGGACGGCAAGGGAAATACGACTTGTTTTATGTATACACCCGTATTCGCTCGTATCGTTCTCTTAAACTTTCCTTTCCCTTCGATCAGCCTTCTTTTCTTTTCTTTTCTTTTCTTTTTTTTTTCTTTTCCTTCCTTCCTTCCTTCCTTCCTTCCTTCCTTCCTTATCACCTTTCATTTCATTCTTTCTTTCGTTCTCCTCTTCCTTTATTCTTTCGAGGGAATGACTTTGAGTATTGCACCAGGACCTATTTCATTACGACGATAAAAAGAGATTCCTTTGGTAATGCGTTCTAACGTCAACTGATTCCTTTTAAAAGAACACGAGAAAAAGATGAAGACGTTCGATCGTTGACTATCATTAAAGATTCGACAGGATGGATTTCGGAGAAAGCATCAACGTAAGAGAGTCAGGTATATTGGAAACGAATCGTCGTAGATAGATCCCATCTTCGTTTGTGGCTTTTTCCCTTACTCTTTTAAACGAAAAAAAGAAAAAAAAAAAGAAGAAAAAAAAAGAAGAAAAAAAAAGGAAAAAATAAAGAAAGAGAGAGAGAGAAGAGGGGGAGGGACAGAGAGAGAGAGAGAGAGAGAGAGAGAGAGAGATTTGAAAGCTATCTCTTCCTACTGAGATCTAACTGACAAAGAAAAACCAGACCGCCCGATATATCAGTGCAACGTACCACTATCTTCGAATGCACTCAACGAAATTTTATTTGCCTTGCAAGAGAAATATCGACTTGATACGGCCACGATAAAGTTTCCTTTCTCTGTAGTTCGAGGAAGAATAGAAAAGGGGAATTGTTGCCGGCCGTTTCACGTTTTCATTTTTTGATATGTATATAGTAAGAAAATTCTATTTAAATTGTGAAAGAAAAATATACGACGAATAAGAGGAAGCGAATTCGCTGGCGCGTTTAAGTATTCTCGCGTGAACCCCACGCAATGTGGGCTTTATATATCGGGTCACGCTATTGGAAAAGGGAAACCTATGAGTTTCCTTATGCCTGATCGAAGCATGTCAGCGACGAAGTACTATGGTACTGAAGCCACCGTGAAACGAGAAAGCGGAACCCTTGCGATTTCGTTTTACATTGTGAATAATATACTATTACTTTCTTTTCTCTCCGTCTCTCTCTCTCTCTCTCTCTCTCTCTCTCTCTCTCTCTTTCTCCGATCTAGTTTTCTATTTACTATTATTTCTTCGCGCAAAGAACGAAATTCTGAAGCAATACGATAGCAATAACGATAGCACCACCATAAAGAAACCTATAAAAGGCATAAAAGAAAACTATATATTGAATAATTTCGTCACGTTTAAAGTGTACCATCCATTAGATATTAATTTTTATATAATATCATTGATTTTAATTTTAAAAAATATCGTCGTTCACGAAACGAAATTTTAATCGCTATAATAAAATTTCATATTATTTTTTCATTTATTAATAAATAAATTATAATTTCGAATGATAATGATAATAATAATAATTCGATGTTAATTTTGTTTTTATTTCTATATGATAAATTGATGGATAGATAGATTGGAATGAGACCACTTCCCAATAATGACTTTTACCTTTCCCTTCATATAAAAATAAAAATAGCAAAATATTCTCTAGAGAAAATAGTAATATCGTTTTCGCGAACACGTCCCTCCTGTTCTCTTTCTCTGTTCGCTAGACCGTGTTGGTGGATCAATGAAGAACGTGGTAGTAAGTAGCTTTTACATTGTGGTTCCAGCGGTTATGTGTTACATAGACCTGCTGCCTCAATAGAAAAAGCCATCTCTATACACACTTTTCGCCCAAGCGTTGAAGTCCGAGCAGAGGCGTGGATCGAGCGAGCAAGTCGCCCGGAGAAAAAGCAATGCCGTTTTATGCCCTCTTGCTTGACGAGCACTTAAACTTCCTATATCCAACATCGTCGACTTTTTCATTCATTTTCCGTCTCTCTCTCTCTCTTTTTTCCCCTTTTTCCTTTTTTTCTCTCTTTTTTTTTTGCTTTCTTTCTTTCTATTTTTCCGCCCCCTCCCCTCCATCCATTTCCCAACTATCTCGTACTCTACAATTATCGCATTATTTCGTTGTTGAATAGTCCATCGAAATATTTTCGGTATGACGTCATTATCGATTGGTAATTTCACGACATGAAAATATCAAAGTATTCACGTTTCCAATTATGAATCGATATCGTTGCCATTTATTGCATCGCGTACATTTGTTAGCCGCATCCTTCTCGATACTCGCATGGTTTACAAATTGATAGATTTTATTGGGTAAAACGAGTTATATTACATGATGAATGACACCCGTCCAGTATCCTCCTCTATCCCCTCCACCTCCTCCTCCTCTCCACCATCCCCGGACAGGATCTGTCCGACGATCGATCATCGAAATAACGTTTGCTTGGAAAAATAATTAATCCGCAAGAAATTTCATCGGTCCAACGTTAACGTGACGTTTAATGAACATTATCTTTCTTTAAATACAATCGAGGAATTTTGATTTCGACAATGATTACTTATTCTTGTCCATCAAAGAAACATTTTAATCTCTCTCTTACATCTTTCATGAATTAATTATTAATCCATTAGTTTATAATCAAATAATAATATCTGACTCGAGATAAATTTTTCTTCGATTTTGTACTTCTAATCAGTGAATTTTTTGAATAATTACGAACTCTTAAACAATTAAAGTTGTAATTATCGTCTTTGTTAGTAGAAACGAGGTAACCACGATCAGCGGTACCACTGGCGCGTTGCATCGAATATTTATGGCTATCGTGGACATGCGAAACGCGCTTACATCGCGCGCCGAATCGCATAGTCGCGGTCTATTTCGATCGTAATACCGACCGTCTAAACGATTAATTTGACTCGATATACCGGTGCTATCTCGTAAATGCTCGCTTTCAAGAGAGGCTCCGTGGCTTTATTCGAAACTCTAATAAATCTATCTATCTCTCTCTCTCTCTCTTTCTCTCCCCTTCCCTCTCTCTGTCTCTCTCTCTCTCTCTCTCTTTCTCTCTTTCTATCTCTTTATACAGATTTCGAGTAGATTTTTCCTGACAAATTTAGTATTAAAACGTGTTGGAAAGGATAAACAATTAAAAAGTTAAAAAAGAAAGAAAAAAAGAAAGAAAGAAAGAAAGAAGAAAAAAGAAACAACGGAAGCGTCACACTTATTTATCCTTCTTGTCATTTACGAGCAACTAGTTCGTAATGCCTTTCAATTTAATTTCAAACTGCAGGGATCTCGATATAAGATAAGAGAGAGAGAGAGAGAGAGAGAGAGAGAGAGAGAGAGAGAGAGAGAGAGAGAGAGAGAGAAAGTGAGATATATATATAGTTAGATAGATAGAGAGAGAGAAAGAGAGAGGATGATAGCTTGGCTAATTAATTCGCAAGTATTATGTGTCGGTAACGTCGTAAAAGTTTGCCTCGCTCTCGGAGATTGGACCGGTCAAGGAAGGAACGAGAATCGAGGATGAGGATCGAGGACGAGGATGAGGATGAGGATGAGGTTGAGGATCGAGGACGAGGACGAGGATGAGAAGGAAAGCGGAAAGTCCGTTTCGCGGCCGCTTCGCAAACTCATTATAAGCAGAATCTCGGTAGCTAGGTAGCTCTCGGGATGTCATTCGTGTTGAACGGAGCAACGGGTTATCGCGTTAACGCTCGTACGGACTATCGATCGGCAGGACGACAAAGTAGCGCCTAGTGGCTCTATACTCGGTCTGTGACACGTGTACAACGTGCAACGCACTAATACCAACGTTCATACCGCATCTACCTGTCCGTCTATTCAGTAACGGTACAACCACTATAACAACTCCTCTCACTTCTCCCACCTCTTTCTGCAAGCCCTGCTACCCTCGTCCGTCCTCTTCAAAGCGATGCCCGCTTTTTTATCGGCTTTTATTGTTCCTGCCACATTCTGCGGAAAAATCCGCGCGGGCTATGCACCGCATCGCTACGAGACTACGATAAAGTGTTGCCTGCGTTCTGTAATTAAAGAGTTTCTCCCCTCTATATATCTCGTACAGCAGAAACGTCGAAGTTCGCCGATCGAAATTTTCTCTCTCTCTCTCTCTCTCTCTCTCTCTCTCTCTCCCTTTCGTTCTATTCTTTCTCTTTTCTTTTTAAAGAAACACTGAAATATCTCACCAAGAAAGTTTCTTAGATCGTTAATTATAATTTTTTATCTGCAGATTGGAATTAGTTCATGTGCATTAGTTCTAATTAATTATAGACAAAGTCAATGCTCCTTTTGGCTCGACGATTATACATATATATATATATATGTTCTGTTACTATCGATGTCACTTGCATCCTTCGATCGCGGTGACATAGCCATACGAACGGACAAGTGACATTAGTAACGGACCATATTAGTTGCATGTCACGTGCCACGGTTACACGGGATTTCGAACGAGAGGACCTATCGATATATTCTTCATTGATATCCGAATTAATCGGATACGGAATAAGGATAATTGGAACATTCAAAGATATTTGAAATTATTTCTACGTTCGTTTTTCTTTCTTTCTTTCTTTCTTTTTTTTTTTTCTTTTATGATATTATTATCAAAAATAAAATCATAAATTTTTGTTATGATAGGAAACAGATGAAATATTATTTATAAATCCTTAATTTATAAATCGTTTAGAGCAAGAGTGAGATCTGAAAAATACAAGATCTTCGTTGATATAAAAATATACATGGAGCATATGGATATTATTGCATTTTTCTTTTTCCCCTGAGAAAATTTATCAGAAATGATTTCATCAGATTATTAAAATATAATTTTTACATTATATGGGATATGAACGAATTATATCAATTACTTTAGTGCGTTACACTACGATTCGGTCTTAAATCTCATATTCTAAAAAAAAAAAAAATAATAACCTTAAAATTAACAATGTCCATGCAAGGAGCCATAAACGTAAAAACACATTAATCCATGCAAAACCCAATATGCTTTAAAAATTCACGTTGTAATAAATTAATTTTGTTCCGGGCTCACTGACATACATAAGTATTTTACAACGAGATAATATTAAATCATTTTTCATTAACGGCGAAACATCGCAGCGCAATTTTATTCAAGATAAAGTGCATATCTGAAACAAACATAAACAACAATTATCAATTTGATTAAAAAAAATATTACTGTGTATTATTACCATAGTAATATCATTTAATTATATAGGTATACGACTTAAATCGTTTAAAATTAAAATAACGATTATTAAACATTTACAGACGTATATCGAATTGTTAATAAAACAATCAAAGTAAATGATTTTATCGAATAGTCATTAATTAAATACGTAATAGCTTCTAATTACAGTCGCTAATAATAATTTCTAATAATTAGTATACATATTTATATTAAAAAAAAAAAAAAAAAAAGAAAAAAAAAACAGCCACTCAGGTGCTACAATACGCGAAAAATGAATACAACTGTCCTTGTCTGATTCAACGAAGTTCACTTGAAACATAAAAGAAAAAAGACAAATTAGTTGTGTGACTTTTATTATATATTTTTTAATACTTTAAAAAAAAAAAACTAAATAAGCTAAACGTGCTGCCAGATGCATTTTTTTATTC
This sequence comes from Vespa crabro, assembly GCF_910589235.1. Classification (NCBI taxonomy): domain Eukaryota; kingdom Metazoa; phylum Arthropoda; class Insecta; order Hymenoptera; family Vespidae; genus Vespa; species Vespa crabro. The sequence goes on from NC_060968.1 coordinate 2,582,511, forward strand.
CCTATCTAACCACACTGTTCCATGCTATAACGTAAATGTAAATAAATTTTTGAATAAAAATTCAACGGATCTCAAAGTTTTCTAAAAAAAATATATGCAATTTTTTAAACATATTTAATGCGATATTATTTAATCAAGAAAATCTATGAAATATTTAATTAAAAAATAAAGAAGTTAATAAATCTGAAAATTATATATATATATATTTTTTTTTTTTTTTTAATAAAATATCCGATTGAAAGTAAATAAAAAATATGATCGATATTACAAAAGATAAGTTTAATTAATTGAAACATATTAATAATATAATAAGAATGAACATTATACTATTTTTAAAAAATATGATTAACGACAATTCTATTTACAATCTATCCTAACTTTCGTATCTTCTGATAAATCGAGACACATATTTTACGTGTCAGGGAAATAAAATGTATCATCATTTTTAATTATAGTCGTTAAATAAAGACAAAAAAGTAATTTAGTGGTACGAAAGAATAGAGAAAGAATGTCATGAGATCACAAGCCATTTTCGAGTTTCATCATCGAAAATGATACGTCAGCAATAGTTACCCTCTTGAGCTACAGTTTGTGGAGGCCTCTTCAGCATATAGCCTCTTCTAGGTTCATCTTATAAGCAATAAAAAAGAGCATTCACTATTAGAATTATTTACTATTAAAAGAAATAAAAATAAAAAAAATATTATACATTCTATAAATATCTCAGTTTCAGTATTTAAGATGATCAAAGAATTCGAGGATTTCATTGATCGTATAAACGAATACATTCATTCGAATGCTACAGCAGAAATTTATTCTAACTCTTATGAATCTATTACAAGTTAGAATTAATTCTTCGTACATTAAGATTCAATGATTCGATCAGAAGGAAAAAATATATAATATGTATAAAATTTTAACTTTGTTCCCAGATAAACGAATGACTAATTAGTATAGTGCTAAGTGTCAATATATTTAAAATTAAATATCCGACACGTTCTAAAATCTTTGCAAATTTAATAAGTATTATTTTCTCAAAGATTTTTAAGTCATCTAATAGAGATCTAATTAGAAGATTATGGATTAGCTACGAGATAAATTAAATAAATACTTTGCGAAATATATTTAAGTCTCGTAAACATTCCGTTTAAATCTGGCGGCTTACGTCTTACCCGATTCCTACCTGGTTAAAATTAAATACACTTTCAAGCAGAAGTATGCTACATGTTTACTTACATTTATATTTAAAAAATAGCAATTCCAACATATACACTTCACTGTTCTCTCACATAATGCTACTGCGCAAAATTCTAAAATAGAGAATATCCCCCAGGGCGTCTCCAACAATCTAGCTCAAACGCATCTAATTCTTTACTATTTAGAAGTACGTATCAATTGCTTTAATCGATTTTAATGGCTAATGTTTATTGCGTAGATGACTAAAACAAAACATACCAATATATACTAGTACGATAAATATATACACATACTAGTAATATGAGAGTATTTTAAAAGATTTACTAAATATGGTAGATCTATTAGACAAAACGATAGTAAAAATATATTATGTGTAATAAGGTATGTAATAATTTAGAAATTATCCCGAAACAATGCGTATTCTACAACCTAAAACGCATACACAGGTGCAATGTACAACGTGCATAATCACTAATGCAATGACAGCCGCCAATAAGGGGAGCTTAAAACTAAATCCATAGTAATAGTTTCTTACCCAAACGAGAAACACCTGGGCACACGCATAGATGAGAACGCAAGAAATATGTAGTGAAGGATGGGGGCGGGGGCGGTGGAAGGAGATGGAAATTAATTCATTAGAAGCTGAAAATCCTGATCTAAAAATTGATTAACTTAATCTAAGGCCTACGTACTATGACTCTACTAATCTCTTTGTTTATAGAGTAATAATTCTACTTGACATTTTTCTTTCAAAAGTAAACATCCTGTTGAAACATTCTCTCTATCATAAAAATTAATTAAATGTTTGAATTATTTTTCATGCAAGAATAATCAAAAAATCTCGGGTGGCCTCTTTCTACGAGTATTCCCTTTAATTAATTAAAATTATACATCCTCGTTTGTAGTCCAAGATTTACACGTCCCCGTATTTCTTCTTGTCTATTTTCTCTATATATTAAAAGGTTCGCGTTTTCATGTTAATTCAGAACTACATTACAAAATATATTAATCATCCGACATTAAAGCTAATATATACAATTTACATATATGATTAAGTAATATGAATTATTAATATTACTAAATTAGGAAGAACAAGAAGATGCTATTCTAAGAGCTAAGAAATAGAAGCATGCATAATAAATAAATAGTGAAAAACATATAGGAAGACAAATGTACCATACGAGAATATATTTATAAGAGAAATTACTGACGATTGTCCTCGTCAATATTTCATTTCAAAAATTACAACCAGCAATCCCGTGTCGATTTGGATCTTTTGTCCACGACACGTAGGTACCGGAGGAACTTTAATTTCTTCACTCACTACTTGTGAAGTTCTGCGATGGCTCCAAAACACTCCTCCTCCGTTGTAGGTTGTAATTGAGGTAAGTCGATTTCAAACTTGGTTGAAATCATTGTAAACTTGTAATGATGACTTGAAAAAAGACTAAATACAAAAATATTATTAGAATTATTGTAAGAAAAAGATTGTCTAGTTATTTACTATAAAATACGTAAATATATTTACCGTTAGTTTCGTGTAGAAAAATGTATTATCATAATCGATGATGCACTGACTCAAATACGCGATAAATATTTATTAATTACGAAACGACACTGAATTTAATTCGCGAAATATTATTTTTCATTTACAATACTCAATCTGTGTAATAGATAAAAAAAAAAAAAAATTAAACTTTGGACGAATAAACACTGATTTTTTAATTGTTTTGTGCGCAGTTTATATTAATATACGTATTTCTAAAACTTGACAAAAATCACGAGACGCGTAAAAATTATACTTAACGAACGACACCGACTCTAATACACTACTCTTCTCATTTGAAAAACTCAATTGTTTTATTGCTTCGCACATGATTGCAATGATATTCTGTAAAAAGAGAAAAATTAAAATAATTATTATCTCTATTGAGAATACAAATCGTAAAATCGTTCGATATATTTATAAATTAATTTACTTGAGTTTTCGCAAATTCTATGACGATTCGTAAGTTCAAGAATGATATGGGATGAATGGTGAAAAATGATGAATAAAAAACATACATCATTTCTTGCTTCTAAAACATTACTACCAGAACGTAAAATATCTTAAGATCTAAAAATTGTTTCAACATTAATAGTATGATATATAACGTGTGCGTGAGTAGGTGTTTACATGTGTATGCAAAAAAAAAGAAAAACAAAGCCTACGTATGTGTACGTGTTCATGTAGATACATATATAACATACTACATATCATGATCATAAGTAATTAATTATAAAATATTAATGCCAGCAGCTTAAAAGCTAAAGAAAAGATATTGATATTACAAAAATACAATTGGAAATGTCGAGAAAGAAATGCAGATTGGAAACTTCCGTTACTTCTCTGGGATAAAAATGTTCTTTTCTTTTATAGCTTTTGAACGGGACGTTGTATCAATTTGCGAATATTCAAACATAGAAAACACGTGTTTTCCTATCGATTGGTATATAGGTTATATATATATATATAATCAATTTTATATATATCGATTTAATATATTGTATATGTACGTATATCAAATTTAATATGTAGTATATACGTACGTATATGTACACGCATACGTATGCATAGGCTCTCTCTTTCCCATATTGACATAGAAGAACACATTTAAACATACGCTATATATTCTACCATTAATATTTAAACAATTTTCAGATAGCAAAATATTATACGGCCAAGTCGAATTGAAGAGAAAAATACTTAGTACGTCCTTTATATAATCCATCACTATACTGATCGTTCATTCTTTTTCATCTTGCATCATTCAGAAGCTGACTCTAATCGTGACAGGATCAACAACGACTGAAGTAAGTCAATTATCGAACCGAAGCTTGGAAATACATTTTTATCGACGTTTTCTTATCGATAACATTTATCGATCGTACGATTATAAATAAATACAATCCATTCGATTTTTAACCCTACATTTTTTTCTTCTATATTTTCAGCTTTAATTTAGCAGACATTCTATTTCTAGCATTCATTTTATTCGTTTCAACTCGAACATTAATGATTACGATAGCTTGAATATCGATATATCATATATTTAACATTTCTACATTTTTCCAATAATAGATCGAAATATTTCTTATTATCTGTTCAGCCATATCGAAAACAGATGTGTTGCGCATGCGCTTACAAATCTTTTTAACATAAAGAACGGCCATATTGAAATCGTTCGAATTGACAGGTTGATCGGAATCATTGGCGTTCTCATAATTAAAGGTACTTAGCATATTATTTTGAACGTACAGTATCCTCCTATATACCGATCGATATGAAACAACGCGTTTTACATGTGTGAGTATTAGCAAATCGGTGCATCGTCCCATTCAAAAGCTATAAAAGAAAAGAAAATTTTTATCCCAGAGAGGCAAGGGGAATTCTCCAATCTACTTTTCTTTCTCGATATTTCCGATCGTAATTTTCGTGATATCCATACTTTTTCTCCGGCTTTTAAACTGCTGGCGTTAATATTTTATAGTCATTTACTCAGGATCATGATATGTAGTATGTTATATATGTATCTACATGAACACATACGTAGGCTTTGTTTTTCTTTTTTTTTTGCATACACATGTAAACACCTACTCACGCACACGTTATATATCATACTATTAATGTTGAAACAATTTTTAGATCTTAAGATATTTTACGTTCTGGTAGTAATGTTTTAAAAGCAAGAAATGATGTATTTTTTTTATTCATCATTTTTCACCATTCATCCCATATCATTCTTGAACTTACGAATCGTCATAGAATTTGCGAAAACTCAAATAAATTAATTTATAAATATATCGAACGATTTTACGATTTGTATTCTCAATAGAGATAATAATTATTTTATTTTTTCTCTTTTTACAGAATATCATTGCAATCATGTGCGAAGCAATAAAACAATTGAGTTTTTCAAATGAGAAGAGTAGTGCATTAGAGTCGGTGTGGTTCGTTAAGTATAATTTTTACGCGTCTCATGATTTTTGTCAAGTTTTAGAAATACGTATATTAATATAAACTGCGCACAAAACAATTAAAAAATCAGTGTTTGTTCGTCCAAAGTTTAATTTTTTTTTTTTTTATCTATTACACAGACTGAGTATTGTAAATGAAAAATAATATTTCGCGAATTAAATTCAGTGTCGTTTCGTAATTAATAAATATTTATCGCGTATTTGAGTCAGTGCATCATCGATTATGATAATACATTTTTCTACACGAGACTAACGGTAAATATATTTACGTATTTTATAGTAAATAACTAGACAATCTTTTTCTTACAATAATTCTAATAATATTTTTGTATTTAGTCTTTTTTCAAGTCATCATTACAAGTTTACAATGATTTCAACCAAGTTTGAAATCGACTTACCTCAATTACAACCTACAACGGAGGAGGAGTGTTTTGGAGCCATCGCAGAACTTCACAAGTAGTGAGTGAAGAAATTAAAGTTGCTATGTGTCGTGGACAAAATGTCCAAATCGACACAGGTTTGTTGGTTATAATTTTTCAAGTAAAATATTAACGAGCATAGTAATTCCTTTTATGGATATATTTTTGAGTGGTACATTTCTATTCTTATATGTCTTTCAACGTTTATTTATTATGCATGCTTCTATTTTTTTAACTCAGGATAGGGTCTTCTTGTTCTTCGTCACTTAGTAATATTAATAATTCATATTACTTAATCATATATGTACATTGTATATATTAGCTTTAATGTAGGACGATTAATATGTTTTGTAAAGTAGTTCTGAATTAACATGAAAACGTGAACTTTTTAATATATAGAGAAAATAGACAAGAAGAAATACGCGACATGTAGATCTTGGATAACAAATGAGAAAGTATGATTTTAATTAATTAAAAGGAAGAACTTCTAGAAAGAGGCCTCCCGAGATTTTTTAATTATTCTTGCATGCAAAAATAATTCATAAAACTAATTCATAAATATTTTGTGAATCTTTTAAAATATTCTCATATTACTATCATGTGTATATATATATATATATATATATATATATATATATATATATATATTTATATATTTATCGTACTAGTATATATTGGTGTATTTTGTTTTAGTCATCTACGCAATAATCATTAGCCATTAAAGTCGATTAAAGCAATTGATACGTACTTCTAAATAGTAAAGAATTAGATGCGTTTGAGCTAGATTGTTGGAGACGCCCTGGGGCATATTCTCTATTTTAGACTTTTGCGCAGTAGCGTTATGTGAGAGAACAGTGAAATGTATATGTTGGAATTGCTATTTTTTAAATATAAATGTAAATAGACATGTAGCATACTTCTACTTGAAAGTGTATTTAATTTTAACCAGGTAGGAATCGGGTAAGACGTAAGCCGCCAGATTTAAATGGAATGTTTACGAGGCTTAAATATATTTTGCAATGTATTTATTTAATTTATCTCGTAGCCAATCCATAATCTTCTAATTAGATCTCTATTAGATGACTTAAAAATCTTTGAGAAAATAATACTTATTAAATTTGCAAAGATTTTAGAACGTGTCGGATATTTAATTTCAAATATATTGACAGTTCGCACTATACTAATTAATCATTCGTTTATCTGCGAACAAAGTTAAAATTTTATACATATTATATATTTTTTCCTTCTGATCGAATAATTGAATCTTAACGAAGATGTTAGATGATTTTATCACGTTGGCATTTACGATACGTTTCGAAGACAATCTATAAGATGCACAAACCTTCAGTTTAATTAGAATGAAAAAAGTTTATAACCGCATTTAAAAATTTGTTCTTCTATTAATGTAAAATCATTAATTAATTATCTACAGTATATAAATATATCTTCTTGAATGTAAAAAAATTTTAATATATTTATTTTTCTTTTTTTTTTGTTTTCTTGGTTATTATATTATGTTCTCTAATTAATTCATCTCATATATTCATTTGTCATTCTAACGCTTAAAAATAATCACGTATTTTTGTTATTATTAAAATAAGATATTGGATTAACAAATTATTATTTATTTTTCTCGTCGTTCTATGTTATAATAGTAAAGTAACGAAAATAAAAGATTGTTTATTAATAAGGGAAATATAAAATAGAAAATAAATAAATAAATGATTAGATAATAGAGTGCATCTCTACTGTACGGATGGCCTGTGAATTGTTTCATTGATGCATGTTGCATTTTTAACCGCTTGCACGTATTGCTTGTTTATTCATTGTAACATTATATAATAATATTACATTATTAATACAATTTTCCTTGTTTCATATGATCATCGTGTGATATATTATCACGATCGATTAAAATCATTTTCTTTCTTTTTTGTTTTTTCCAAATTTCCAATATGAGTTTATATTTATCTCTTGAATGATTTAATACTATATATATATATATATATATATATATATATATATATATATATATTGTAAATTTTTGTATGTAGATACTGGTACTGATTTAGTTTAGAATCATATTTTTTTATATCGATACTAAAATTACATTCCATAGTTGACGGAGATATATACGAAAAAAAAAAAAGAATTTGTTTTAGCGTACTTCTTGAATGTACCATCTTATTTAAAGGGTTGCTTACGTTCACGAGCTACTCGAATAACAAAAACTGCCAACAGACAGATGAACGAACAGAAACGAACGAACGCACGGAATAGTAAAGACCGAGAGTCTCAACGTTCTCGACCCCAAGAACGTGCTCACCGCTAGAAATATCATGAAAGAATCTCTCTTTCTCTCTCTCTCTCTCTCTCCCTCTCTCTCTCTCTCTCTCTCTCTCTCTCTTTCTCCCTTCTCTTTCTTCTTCTTTTTTCTCCACTTTCTTTTCTGTTTTCTTTTTTTTTTTTTTTTTTACATTATAACAATATCTTCTTATAGTGGAAGAAAGCAAAAAGTTCGAAAGGGGAAGTTATAATGAAATGAAGTTTATGCGGAAATAAATAGGTACGGACAGTAACTACGGATTACGCACAGTCCATCTCAATTTGCCAAGAACTTTATTACAACGTACAATACGAGGTAAAAACTTACCTTCGTATTAAACCTCGTTGGACATACTGTACCTTGTTGTCCCTTAACGACTTTGAGAGAAATTAATTAATATACTTCGTTTAATATTTTTGGAGACATATATATATATATATATATATATATATAAATGTATATAATTTTATAATTATGTATTATAAATATAATATAAATTAATTATAAATATAATATTAATATGTATATTATAAAAATGTATATATGTATATAATTTTATATATATATATATATATATATATATATATATATTATATAAATTGTATACATTATGTAAATATATACATATATATATATATATATATATATATATATATATATATATATATATATATTTATGTTCAAGTAAATTGAATAAGAAAGCGTAATACCTCGAAAGGTTTCTCGCAAGATCCTTAAATGTTCTATATTGAAAGGAAATATAAAGAGCAAGATGAAGAAGAAGAAGAAGAAGAAGGAGTTTAAGAAAGATGGAAGGAAAGAGAAAGAGATCTTAGCGGCACTTCTCCGCTTCGAAGATTATTGCGTTTGCGAAAGAGCTTTTGGTCGACGTAGGAGACACTCTCTGGCTCCTTTCAAAATGTAAAGATGGTCAAGTGTGATTCTTCTTCTTTAGATCGAAGCGCAATAAGCGCAGCTGCGTTCGTAGCGCGAGAAACGAGGTCGATATGCGCCGTCTTCCTCATGTAACCAGATTCCTCGAGTTCGGTGCACGTTTTCAATATCTTCGGTTGGTACGTCGTACGAAGTAATTCGACACCGTCGTCACCAGACCAAGCCCGTTGGCATGGCGATAGGTATCGATATTTTCTCTTAGTATAGGTATTTTCGTAATATGAACGAATGATACTCACGCAAACTCTCGCAAGCTCGTGACTTTTGTCATTTTCTTTTTCCTTCTTCTTTTCTTTTTCCCCTCGCCACAGTCCTTCCTTCCGTCACCCTCCCGCCCGCCCCACCTACATCACCGTATACTTTTATATAGTTTAAATAAATAAGCAGTTACTTTAAACGAGCAATAACATAAACCTCTTTTTCTTCTCTCTCTCTCTCTCTCTCTCTCTCTCTCTCTCTCTCTCTCTCTCTTTCCTTTTTTTTCCTTTTATCCCTCCTCCCTCCGTCGTTAAACGCTTTAAACCTCCAATTGAATTCGATCGAAGTTGGAAAAGAGATCGATCGATCAATCGATCGATCGATAGGGCAAATCGAATAAAGAAAAAAATCAAAAACCTTTCGACATATTCCATTCACATGTGAATAATCGGATGTAGTCCTCTAAAGCCCGCAATTTTTCGATATACATATACCGTAAATTTTGCAGAAGCTCAATGGACCATTCAATGCGATGGTATTTTGAAAAGAATTCCTATCGGTATTTGACTTCCCATACGAGAAAAGAAAAATATAAATGCGTTAATGTTCTCGAGAGCGACGTTATGCCATTTTATATGGATACGGGATAACGGTCCTCCTTTGAGCTAGATATTATGGGCTCTCGCATTATTATGGATACCGTCAATATCCATAGAATCTTTCATATATGACCTAGAAATTTAAATTCACGAGCCTTCTTCCCGTTGGTGTTGCCAACTTCAAAGAGATAGAAGAACGACGTAAAGGAAGGAACGGCGTTGTTCAAAGTATTCATAATTAAAGTAAATTCATAATTTCTCGTCATAACTCTCGGCTTTAGTAGTTTCACATCACGTTTTGAATTAGTTCCACTGTTACGTCTACCTTTTCTCTTTCTTCTTGTTCTTACCTTGCGTCTTTCCTTATTTTAATCGCGATAATGGCGGCTCTCCTTCCGCTCTGAATATCTTATGGAAAATCTCATCGTTCCTACTACCGACAAAACTTATTCCCGTTCCTCCCCCATCCCCCTCCCCTCCCACTCCCACTCCCCCTCCCTTCACCCCTTACGCCCACCGCTACCCATTCCTACAAACGACTATCTCCGAAACGCTTTTCCACAAATTGCGAATCGTCACGGCGTGAAGGAATCAAATAATAGAATAATGAAGAGAAAAGTGGGGCGCCGTGGTGGGGTGGGGGTGGGGGGCAAAAAAAAGTGCGCGTAGAGGGGTAAGAGGAAAACTGAATCTAGTTTAACTTCGTAAGCTCAATTACGAACTATCCTAATCATCGAAAATATTTCTACACCTGCATATACCGACATCTATTATTTACCTATATATACACGTACGAAATGCACTATTACAGTTCATGTACATTTCGAGTATCATTAAACCAAGTATAAACTAGAAATATATACTGCCTCCAAAGCATCAGCTGCACCGCTAATAATTCCGACGCATATGGACGATGCACTTAATCGCTAACCGATCGTCATTAGTCATTGGGGGGTGAGGGAGGGGCCGAGGGAGATGGGGGGGGAAGCCGTGCCAATGATCGTTTGGAATTTACGTATAAAGTAGCTCATTCTACGCTTCGATAATCCATTTCGATGATTCCCTCCTCACCGTCCTTTTCCATTTGATTTCCTTGATTAAAAAATTTTCCAATAACGACTCGACCAAAATTAATCACGAAAACCAATTGAAAACGATTCCTAATAACACCGATTGAAAAGTATTATTAACTCTTTTAACTTTTATCGAAGGGAGTAACGGCGGGGAAGGGTAGGAGGGGGAAGGAATAAACGTCACATTTCCACTCGCCGACTATGTACGTTCGACGTTGAAAATACGTGCGAAACCGCATCGAAGGGTAAACCATATTCGTATCGCATTGTCGGACTCGAAATTGATTCAGAGAGGCAACACAGCAGGAACATTGCTTACTACCCACTTACACTAGCTATAAATCATCTTCCAGCGCGTAACAGACGCGTGCGATCATACGTGACAGACTTGTACAATGCGCTTGCCAGATTGCTTTGGTTCTATATAACTATAACAGAATGTGTCAGTGTGAAAGCGGTTATTATACTATGCCTCTTCCTTTGTTATATAGTACTCGAACATGTACATACCTATCACTCGAACTGAGATAGTTAGAGAGAAAGGAAGGATTTCGTTAGAGTTGTACAGTCATTCAATTCCAGATAGACGACGATTAGTATCGATTTGCAATAAAGTCTAACAAAGCGCATAAATACAAAGCGCGTATCGGCTTTATTATGCGTTATATTCTCTAGCTAGCTGATTTTGCATTAAATGTTAAATAACGCTAGGACAGTTGATAGAACAGTCCATTCATTGCCATTATTATTATTATTGTTGCTGTTGTTCTTCTTCTTATTATTATTATTATTATTATTATTATTATTATCGTCGTCGTCATCATCATCATTATTATTTTAAGTTTGAATTCGATATTGGTAAAAGATTCGTGGAATATTTCCTTTTGGTGAGATCCCTTTCGTCACGGTGGGCAAGCCCACCCTACTTATCCGACTCTTCGAAATTAGTTTCGTACTTTTTAATTAAACTTCATGACGTGAGAGAAGGAATTACAGGCAGAGAGATCGTCGCTCCATTCTCGGTTCCATGTTTATGTATACGTCTACGGTTCGTTACTCGTGTTTAAATAAACGTTGCCTGTTACTCGTGGAATTTCTCTCTCGATCTCTTTGTATTAAAAAAAAAAAAAAAAAAAAAGAAAGAAAAAAGAAACAGAAGAAAAAAGAAAAGAAAAAAAAAATAAATAAAAATTGGTGCAATCATCTAGAGAGCAGAAGAAAGAGAGAGAGAGAGAGAGAGAGAGAGAGAGAGAGAGAGAAAGAGAGAGAAAAAAAGAAAAAAAGAAAGAGAAAGAGAGACACTTCTCGAACGAATTCGATCAGACGTGGATCTCAAATACACTCGAGATCGACTTGCTTTGTGAGCATTTACAAAGGTACCACTCGATAATACATTGAAATATTCGAGTCAACAAGAAGATGAAATACTAATCGTCTAAGTGCTCTTTTACCGAAGTGTACTTGATGCTAATGTTATTATTTTTCTTAATACTATTATTGATGTAATAATATTCCTAATATAAAGTTGCTCTTTGCAACACTATAATTTATTGTTATAATGAGTATATATATATATATATATATATATATATATATATATATAACATATATACACATATAATTGTAGTATTAGTTAAGTGTGCACGTAGCTGTGTTTACGTCTCTCGTTAAATCCTCACACTTTTCTCGAGATTTTCTGTTATTCTTTGCTCCCTTTCAAATGTTGACCAACTCTCTCCCTCCCTCCCTCTCTCTCTCTCTCTCTCTCTATTTTTCTTCTTTTGAAGCTTTTAACTTGTGAAGCGTGCGAACAACGTTGCACATCGTTAAGTTCTATACTGCACGCGTGCTCATAAGCACGTTTTCATAAACAGAACGATCACGTGATTCTGAATCGAGAGCTTACTTCGTAACGTGCCTATAACGAAATACGCGCACGTGTGCACCGACGGCGTACGTGTGCAAACAAAAATATTTGCTCGTACGACGTAAACCTCGGTCCAGAAAATGTCCTCTATCTCTTTCTCCTTCTCTTCTACTCCTTCTCTCTTTCTCACTCTCACTCTCTCTCTCTCTCTCTCTCTCTCTCTCTTTCTCTTTCTCTTGATAAACTTTGATATTTGCTCTTTGACAAGCAATGTTCGTCTCGCCGGAATTAATTTTCTACAAACAATCGAGGGAGGAAAAAAAATGGAAAGAGAGAAAAATCTGTCTTAAGATAAACATAGATTTTAATTTATCCTTGAATTCCGTACATCACGTAATTTCAAACTTTACTAACACGTGCAAATATAATATAGATGATGTTACAAGCATTGATGTAATCTTTCCAACGAAATGTGTCGTTAAATAATGAAAGAATCGTTATATTCCCGCAATATTCCCACGGCACCGTTCTCTACTACCGTCCGAAACAATTTTTTCCATCTCCATTATTCAGAGAAATATCCCCTTGATATTTTTCCATTAACTCATCCGTGTTTTAAACTTTTCACGATGAAGCTGTCGGTATTCGTTCATTCGTTCGCTCGTTCGTTCGTTCGTTCGTTCGTTCGTTCGTTGGTTGGTTCGTTCGTTCGTTCATTCGTTCATTCGCAAGAAATCGTTCTATTTTCAATCGAAATTGTATATATATATATATATATATATATATATATATATATATATACACATATACATACCTAATATAACGTAACAATTGCGATTATAATAATTTTTAATCTTACCAATTACATTTTATTATCAAACAAGGAATTAGTGAAAAAATCTTATATCAAGTCGTTATTAATAAAATCGACATACTGTAAGAATAATTTTACCGACGATTTTCAGATATCTGAACGTGAATCGTTCTCGAGGAAAACTGTAATAAAAGAAAAGTCAAGGCTATCCAGTGCAGAACCACGAGGAGATCGTTGGGACTTTGGTGGAAAGGGTTATAAAGGGTGTACGGGTCGGTAGGGAGGTTTGAAAACGTATGACTCGTCTAACCAACCACCTCTTTCTCTTTCTCTCTCTTTCTCTCTCTCTCTCTCTCTCTCTTTTCCTCTCATTCTTTCTCGTTTTTGTTTCACGAGAAATGGGAAGCGATTTTGGTCGAACGAGGAGCAGCGCGGTGTCACTCCGTAATGGAGTTAATATTTTAACTTGGAGAATGGTGTGAGACAATGTACGCTAACGGGCTCGATTCCTACCACCCCTTCCCCTCCCTCACTGCATTCTTCCCTCACCATCATCTTTTTCTCTTTCTTTCTCTGGTTCAGACGAAATGACGAAGGAACTCTCTCTCTCTCTTTCTTTCTTTCTTTCTTTCTTTCTTTCTTTCTTCCTTTCTCTCTCTCTCTCTCTC
>NC_060968.1:2601642-2604142 GCF_910589235.1 Vespa crabro
CAACGATCACTCGAGAAAACCCCCGACGAGATTCGCCGAGGCCCCAGATCGAAACTTCCGACACAACTCGCTCGCGATTTCGTCCTCACATAGAAATGTCCTTTCGCAATGTGGCCGAACGTTATATATCGTCCTGACGATTTCTACTTCCCTCTAACTCTACCAAACCCCTTTCCTCAACCCCCACCTCTTTCTCCCCTTTTCTTTTTTCGCTCTTCCTCTCTCTCTCTCTCTCTCTCTCTCTCTCTCTCTCTCTCTCTCTCTCTCTCTCTCTCTGTCTATCGTACGTTCGGTTGCCCCTATCAAACTTTATCTTTCGGTTACACACGGAAATATTTTTGCTCCTCTCTTCGTCGTCCTGCCAGACGAATTTTATCATTTCATTTCCGAAAATTTCACTTTTGCAACAAATATTCCAACGATTATATTTATATCATTTTAAATAGTCCGAACAATTTGGACTGTCGACTTTACTTTTTTTTTTCTTTCTTTTCTTTTTTCTTTTTCTTTCTCGATGGAATTTTTTTTGTTCTTTTTTTTTTTTTATTATTATTCCTCGTTCTTCTTTTTTTCTTCTTCTTCTTTTCGAAGAAATCGAGAAATTCTCCATTTTTTTTTTCTTTTTTTTTAATATATATATATATATTTAAATATATATTATATATATATTTTTTTATTATTTATATATATATATATATATATATATATATGTTTTTAACGCGATCTACCCTTTTATCATCGGTATAGAGATAAAATCGATATGTCAGACTGGAAGGACGAAGGATTCGCCCTTCTCGTTACCTTTCTGGTCGTACATCGACAAGAGTAACGTTTGTCAAGCGTTCGATAACGTTCGTAAAACGACAAGTCGTAATCTCATTTATCGTAGACCTTTTCGTTGATATCGTTGGACATAGTCGTGAACGTGCAAGTAAAAGTTTTACTCTACCCTCGGATCGTCGTTGGTATGAGCTTGTCGTAAAAGAAGAAAAAAAAAAAAAAGGAAGAAAAAAAGAAGAAAAAAAAAATGAAGGAAAAGAGAAAGAAAAAATAAAAAAAAAAAAAAAAGAAAAAAAAAAAGATAGTAGAAATCATACTCGTCGTAATAGATCGATCCTTTCACGATATCTCGGAAACTCACGTGGAAAACGTCGTCGTTTCTATGCGCCTTGCGTTGAAGACGCTACGTCAACTAATTCGTGACTGAAATTCCGAGTAAATCGTGGACCTTCAAAAAATTTGATCTGATCCTTTTCCGATCATATCCTTCGTTTCAAAAATTACTCTCATCTCATGCTCACTTCGTATCAAATTTTTTTTTTCTTTTTTTTTTTTTTTTCTTTTTTTTCCTTTGAATAAAAGAAAATGAGAAAGAGAGAGATCATCCCTATCGAGATTTTTTTTTTTTTGTCAAAATTGAAAAGGAATGTTTTCGAGACGTGAAAATAGATTAAAATAGGAAAGGGAATCTCGATAAAATCCAGTTAAATTTAACGAAGGGATAGTCTAACAATCTTCGTTTTAACGTCGTCCATGTCACGTTGGTTACGCAGCGTTTATTTCAATCGCGTTGAAATATGTTGTGTTGATTGATTTGCTACAAAATTCCGATACTTTCCATCGTTCGGCTTTTCATTCCCATACGTTTCAAATCCCAGGATTTATTTCCGCGGTTAGCTCCGTCGGCAGTTCGATGCGACGTGTTCGTTAAAATTTGCTAATAATTTCAAATATTTCTGTTTTTATTATTAAATTCATCTTTTCATTCGATGTTCCATTTCCTTTAAAAATTATTTGATATAAATCATATATATATATATATATATATATATAAAAGTTTTACTTTTATGATACATGTTACACGTATATATATATAGGATACATCGATTATCGATTATTCGATTTAATTCAATCGAGTGAATATACAAAAAAAAAAGGAAACGAAAAAGAAAAAGAAAAAGAAAGAAAGAAAGAAAGAAAAGAAGCATTGACATTTACAATAAAATATTTCTCATTGTACATTTTCGTTATTATTTTTCATCTAATAAATTACATTTCAGAAAATAGAACGGAATATATATATATATAAAACTTGGAGAAAAAATGTATAAGATTTCTTTGTTGTAGATAAATGAAAGTAAATAAGAGTTTTCGAAAGACATTAGTTTATCAAAGAAGTTAGACGAGTTTTAACGAAAGGAAAGCTCGGATTTCATCCTTTAAATAAAATCAGTTTGATTCGTATAGATATACGAAAGGTAAAGCATAGAAATGTTACGATATAGAAGTAACTAGGCTTGAATTAGTTTGTAAATACGTTCTCTATATCGTTTAAAACAGCCGGCACGCTTCCACATTTATACATCCAGTTCCTTATCGTTGAAAAGCTCTAACAGCTTTGGCAACGGGAGTTGAAGCCTGGTAGCAAGCTTTGCGGGAACGACATTTCTTTCAACGTACTTTTCTCAGAGAATTCAGAGTCCGTGTAAAGCCTGTAGCA
>NC_060968.1:2609142-2674142 GCF_910589235.1 Vespa crabro
TTTTCTATTTTTTTTTTCGATCCATTACTTTTATTTTTGTATTTATTTCGGACAAATATAAAAAGGGATTTCTTTCTTTGATAAAAATCAAATATAAATCGATTTTTATTCAAACGGAAACTGTCGAGATTCGATAATAATCGCTTTCCGAGCTTCGTTAAATATGCTCCTAGAGTTTCACGCCTCTTAAATGGATAACCATCAAACGAAATTAGTAGACCCTCACTGTACCATAATCCTGGCTCGTTTATCAGAATTAGCTCGATAGCGTGACGAGAAAAGTAAGCGACTCTGAATTGGTATTTCCTCTTTTCTCTCTCCTCCTCTCTCCTCTCTCCTCTCTCTCTCTTTCTCTCTTTCTCTCTCTCTCTGGTCCAAGAGAAAATCATGGAATTTATCCTGGCGTTCCAGTTTATTAGCGGTCAATCCTTTCCCTTCCAGATACTCATTCGATTTGAAAAGAACCGATTGCTTCGATATTTTACTTCGTTGAAACTGGAAGCTGAATTTTTTTTTTTTCCCCTCTAATCTCCCCCCAACAAATTGATGGACAATAAACTCGGTTAAAGCACACTTATCCTATTAAAGTCTCGGTGGGAGAATTAAAAAAAAAAAAAAAAAAAAAAAAAAAAGGAGAGAGAACTTTTAACTAGGAATGTACATTTTGAAAAGCAGATTGGGAAAGGTTCTTTTTTTTCTTTTTTCTTTTTTTTTTTTTTTTTTTTTTTTTGAACAAAATTTTTTCATTAAAATTCACGGATCAAAAGATAGATGATTTTTTCGTTGGAAGCGCACACGACGATCGGACGTAATATAATTATATTTTATATATATCGTGGGGGCAGGAAGGGGTGGGGGGGTTGGAAGTTGGGAGAAAGAAAAAGAAAGAGAATAAAGTGACATTGAGTGAGATAAAGATAGAGAGAGAAAGTTACAAGGAACGAGTTCGATCGAGTCGCGTTAAACGATTAAATATGTATATCGTTAATGTTAAGAACGTTGTTATTTCAAAAACGATTAGCCTTTATTATTATTTCATTATGAGAAATGAAGGATGAAAGGAGAGTAAGAGGAGAGCGATAGAGAAAGTGAGATAGAAAAAAAGATAAAAGCTTGAAACTTTATAGGAAAACCAAGAGCAGCTAGACATTTTAAGTTTACGTTATACGGTACGATAATTAACAACTGTACGTTAAGCATCAGACTCATGTCTTTGTACTCTATGCTCGTATAAGACGGTACGTATAATACCCTTAGCGTAAGGAGGTTCTTGCGAAGTGTCACGAGCCCGGGCGAGTTTTGAATGGCTTTTTCACACTCTGCCACCCGGCGTGACGCGCTTGCACACTACCAACACTACTGCCACTTCTACCATTACGTTCTCTCTCTCTCTCTCTCTCTCTCTCTCTCTCTCTCCCTCTCTCTCTTTCTCTCTCTCTATATCACGTTAGTTACTAACGAGGGACCAAGCGTTCAGTAATTGCCTTAAGCTGCGGTATGAGGTTGGGCTAGCTCGCACGCTCACTCTGGATAATACTCCGTGATCCACTTCTACGTTTAGAGTCACGTCACACTTTGTATTTCTTATTTACGACCAGTTACCACTCGGATTTCTTCCCTGTATAACGTTTATCAATTTCGATTTAGGAATATTAAATCACTTGTTAGTTTTTCTCTCCCTTTATATATATATATATATATATATCTGTCTATCTTTCTCTCTCTCTCTCTCTCTCTCTCTCTATCTATCTCTTCCATTTTCTTTCTTTATGTCACTCTTGATTATATTCACGAAAAATAGATATTACCTTTATCCAAAGAAATTTCATGATTTAATATTTAACGAAACGTTTGAAAAATATTTTCATCATTTCAAGTCCAATCATTTCAGTACAATGAAATAAAGACGAACAAACGTTTCGCGCGATACACGTGATTAATTAATAAATAAAAATGTTCTAACGTTTTGAATATCACGAAGACACATAGGTCGAAGATTCATTCACGTGACGTATGATTGGTAATTTTTTTTTTTTTTTTTGTTGACCTTCTCACGTTCTCTCTTTCTCTATCCTTTTTTCACTCACAC
Organism: Vespa crabro; assembly: GCF_910589235.1. NCBI lineage: Eukaryota > Metazoa > Arthropoda > Insecta > Hymenoptera > Vespidae > Vespa > Vespa crabro. The sequence goes on from NC_060968.1 coordinate 2,611,232, forward strand.
CCACCCCCCATCCCATCCTCTTTCTATTCCCTCCTCCTCTCCCTCCCTCCCTCCCCCCCTGCCCCCTTCCTTCCCAACTTTCTCTTTTCGACTAACCCTTCTTGTTGTGAGGGTAAGAAACTGCGAATTAATCGCGATATACACGCACTCTGTGTTTAGTTCTACTCGCAAACGACCGATCTATTCTTATACCTGACACAGAGTGTAAACAATTTAGATGCGACGTCTCTCCTATTAAATTATTGCCAACGTTTATACTTGGATTCTTCGATCGATCCAGTAGTAATACAGAACTAGGTGAATCAAAAGGCCACCCTTCAATATATATATATATATATATAAAAGTTTTCTTTTATTGCCCAAAACGAATATGCTATAATAAGAAGAAGGAAAGAAAAAAAAGAAAGAAACGATATTTATGTCATTATTGCAATGTACAGATCGAAAATATTTTTCTATTGGAATATAATGTTTGACAATTATATTCGATAAAAACAAAAAAAAAAAAAAAAAGAAAAAAAAAAAAGAAAAAAAGAAAAAAAACCAACAACAACAACAACATCGACAATAATTACACATTTATGTATATTATTATACTATTAAGATTACTCGGAAAGTGGATATTTCGTATGCAATTTGAATAAAGCGTCTTTCAAAGATTTTAATATTCGTTCTTTATATATAGAAACTAATATTATTATAATAATGATTTACTTACGTTAGCTATTAAGAAATTCATTAAGACGATTAAATCGTTATCACTAGCTACTTTACATCGTCCATGGCGTAATCTATATCAGAGGAATAAATTAACGTTTGTCTTCGGATGTTTCGACCTTCGGGCGTGGTCCGTTTAAGTGAAACGATCGATATTTAGCTTCCACCCGTCGGTGATACTAACGGTTCATTGAACATCTTGACAATTGTCGTATGGATTTCAAGGATTCTATTAGTCTCATATGACTAATTACAATCAAATTCATTGACAAATTGTAAAATTTCTATTAATTGTTACTCGCAAAACAATTCAATTTTTTCAATTGAATTGTCTTATTTTATTCCTACGTATTATTATTGAAGAAGAGGGGACATGAAGGTGGAGGAGAAGGGAAATAATTTTGCAAAATATTTCGAAACAAAAATCAATTTTCTTATCATTTTTTTTCTTCTTCTCTGTTTTCTTTTTTTTTTTTTTTTGTTCTCTATCGATCATAAAACCAATTAAACCGTTAATCATTGATAATTCTTACATATTATAAGGAATAATAATAAATAATAATTTTTAGGTAATTGATATACGAGATTGTGGAATAGCATTGATTCTGTATTAATGCGGATAGTTGGCAAAGTCCTCGAACGTTAATGTCCATAGTTTCCTTCATCCTTTCATCAATGCGCTACAACCAAATTCGAGGTTCAGAAGCGAACTGTAAACGTTAATGCAGAAAGGAATCGTGGCTACTTGGTATATAGGTATATTATAGTTTCTCGTAACTCGAGCGCTTGTGGCATGTCGAATTGTAGAACCGAAGTAAATACTTGTCATAGTTGTGGCTCCAACTAATCGTCCAACTAAATCCCAATTTTTTTCTTTCTTTCTTTCTTTCTTTCTTTCTTTCTTTCTTTCTTTCTTTCTTTCTATCTTTCTTTCTATCTATGTATCTATCTATATATCTATATATAAGGAACAATTAAGCAATCTCTATGTTTGACAATTAATAGGAATTAATTAAAAATTAATTATCACGTTTAATTAACAAAAAGAATATATTGTTACGATTATATACTAGCCTATTATAATCTATATATTAGATTATATACTAGTGATAAACTTTTACATTGTAACAGCAATTATGTAAGAATTTATTATGTTAAAAGTTAATACGTGAATTTATGCCGATAGGCATATATTGAAATTAAGTATTTAATTGAATGAAAAGAGTATTCAATTAAAAGAAAAAAGAAAGAGAGAGAGAGAGAGAGATAAAGAGAGAAAAGAAAAGAAAAAAAAGAAAAGGAAGAGAGAACAAAAAATGTCCTTTCAAAATTACTTTATAACTATAATCGTAAGTGAACACGTTCGGACGAACTCGGACGTCGTCCTCTTAAAATAAAGGAAAAGATATCGCGCATTTGGTATAGCACACGCAATTAACATAAATCCATCCACCCGGAGTAATTACTGTCGCGCGCAATTAGTATTTTTCACGTCTCTCCACGGTTTCTTATAACGTCCGTCGCGTGTTACATAGCTAAGAAGAGAAAGTTTCGACTTCGGCGAGGCGAGCTTAAAAATGTTCTTAACGATAATTACTACATTTTTCGGTCGACGTACTTACACGCAATACCAACTTAGAACATTTCCATGCCAGAAAGGAGAAGAGGCTCAAGATCAAACGGAGAACATAGCGATGAATTTTATGCAACGAGACGTGCACCGGCACAATAACCATTATTCCTTGCTTTCTATCTCTCTCTATCTCTCTCTATCTCTCTATCTCTGTCTCTCTGTCACTTTGTATTTCTCTCTCTCTGTCTCTCTCTCTCTCTTACTCTCTTACTCTCTTGTTCTCACGCCCTTTAACTGTCTCCTTATAGTCCCCCATTGCAATTTATTTCAACTGCCTGAATGAAACAGTATAAATTAACGAAGAATCTACTAACAATTAACTTACAAAATATATTATATTCAAACGCAATATTACTTATAAAACGATTCAAAATACTATCCGTAAACGTTTCTATTATCTCTAAGTATAACAATTAAATGTATTTTAATCGATATCGTATTAAATTAATATAATTAAATATATAAGCAAGAGAGAATGAAGAATCGTATAAAGGAAGATCTTAATTTCACTTTTCACGTTCGGACGGACAAATAAAAGAAAGAAGAAAACTTTGAAAGATATAAAGAAAGAGAGAAAGATAAAGAGAAATAGAAAAGAGAGAGATAGAGATAGAGAGAGAGAGAGAGAGAGAGAGAAAAATTGACTTAAAAAAATAAGACGGGCACTCTACTTAAGAAGATAAGAAGGACGCCGGTATTATTGCACTTTCAAGCGTGTTTGCAGATCGCTCTGCTGCCGCAGCTCTGGTAATTCGCGGTTAGGAGAGAAATTTGTGAGATGCTGTTATCTCCCTTGAATGAGAATGAGAGAGAGAAGGAGAGAAGGAGAGAAGGAGAGAAAGACAGAGAGAGAGAGAGAGAGAGAGAGAGAGAGAGAGAGAGACACGCTCATTACAGGAGTACTGCGGTGAAGCGTTTAAAGGCTTTCATGATTACCTCCTCGGTAGTCGTAAATGAATAATTTAGGAGCAATTTTTCCAGTTTCCTCTCTAAGCTGAAGTCGCTTGACGAATATAAGAAGGGGATGGTAGAAAGATTCGATTAAGCTAACTCAGGAAAATACTCATTATCTCGACACGGCTGATCAGCCTCTTCTTTCATATTCAACACTGAAGGGAAAAATATTATATACATACACACACACACATATATATATATATATATATATATATATATATATATATACATACAGAAACGTACATACGTACGTACGTACATATACCTTTCTCGACTATGATTATTAATTACCGTGGCACTTGGCGGCCGAATTTAGAGCAAACCGCGCGAATAATACGCACGTTCGTACATTTACATATTCATGTGTCGAGAGTTTGGTACATGACGTGGCGATTATGCGACGAATCGTATCCCCCCCCCTCCCCCGCCCACCCCCCATACGTCGCACGAAGTACAAGCTGCTCCGATACACGTGTGCACGTTGCTAATTTCTTCATTGAATTTCTTTAATAAATCTTTATGTAAGAGAATTGATCGATATGTAATAATTGAAAAATCAATTTAATATTTTTATACGAGATAGATTTTAGTATTCGAAATATACGATTGCGATCTTATCTGGCTTTTTTCTTCTTTCTTTTTTTCCTTTTTTTCTTTTTTTTTTTTTTTCTTTTTTTTTTTTTGTCGCGAAACTTCACGTCCAGATGAATATCTATAACTAGTACGATTCGATTAAAGAAAAAAAAAAAAAAAAAAGATCTCGATCGATAAGGTAATCGTACATAGGCTATCTAGATCGTGACTTATATAAACCGTTATACGTCTCATTTTAAATCCGTTCCATTCACGATCGAAAATCGGGGAAGTAAATCGAGCGGCATGTATTGTACCTCCGAGGAAAATTAAACGTCAATGTGGACTCGAGCGTACCGGAAGCTTTCACGTGACAGGATAGCTTTTATGTCAAGCACCGTACGTACGCATGTACATATGTACGTATGTACGTTGATACGTCGATGACCGGTAACGGTATGGCTTGACAGATGAAAAGAGCTGGGCACAGCTCGGTTTCTCTGTAACTCGTGAATGAGAAACACCGTTGTCAAGTTCAAAATAATACCATCGTCGTTGTATATTATTGTTAAATAGGAAATTTCTAACCATTGTTGAAATATCATAAAAAGAAAATATACATATACGCGTGATATATGTATATATGAGATAAAAAGAAAATCACGTGGGGGCGAGGGAGGGGGAGGGGGAGGGGGAGGGCGGGAGGGGGGTTTACATATTCACATATTTAATAATAAGCTTAGAATAATTATGAACGGTGAATAAAATTTATGAAATAATGTTCGAGTGATTAATATTAGGTGGACCGGAAAGTAATGTCGCTTTCTTAAATTACATTCAAACGAATCAATTTTTTAACAAGTTTTTATTTTTAATCATTATCAAATATTGACATGCCCAGAAACGACATTACTTTTCGGTCCACCTAATATGATCCACGAGAAATCGTTAGAACGAAGATTGTTAAAAATTCTCGATGATCGTTAGAAATTCTCGATGATGGTTAGAAATTCTCGATGATTGTTAGAAATTCTGTTCGATTCGAATTCTCTCTCTCTCTCTCTCTCTCTCTCTCTCTCTCTCTCTTTTTTATTTCTTAAATCGTCCCGATTGATCGGAAAAATTGATTAGATAAATAGTTGGGATAAAAAAAAAAGAAAAAAAAAGAAAAGAAAAAAGGAAAAAATAAAAAGAATCGAACTCTACGCCATGTCCAAAAACTGACTGGTCTAAGTAAAATGTCAAGGAAAATGGAGTTACGTCCTAATTTCCGTTCCCGAGAGATGAGGAACGGAATTTTTGCAGTGTGTATGTGACGCAGTGCGATGATAGATACTAAATGTCAACGTTGCGGTACCATCGAGATGCGGGTAACTCTCTATGTGCACATCGTGTATCAAACTTGCTCTCGGATATATGCCAACGGAGGCATCACGTTCTCGCCAGGCCATATTTATAATTTATGACTATTTCTTTTCATAAATCTTTTGCCAAAAGTTCTTTCGGTTTTGCTTGTATCTCGTGGATGATGTTCGACATTTCGTCCAATACATTTTCAGTATACATTTGAAATCCAAGAGAAAATGTGCTATTGATTATTTCTCACTCATCCAATATATTTATGTATTCGAACGTAAAATCTTTGTGAGTTTATCTCGATTCGATAATCGTTATTTACTCGTATAACTCGTTATCGACATTGGTCGATTTATTTTCATATTTAAATGTAAACACAAGAGTACATATACATACATATATATATGTATATATTGTATATACGTATATATGTATATTTTGTTAATTGCCTTGACTTTAACATTAAATTATAATTCCTGTAATATAATTATTCAGAAAATAGATAACACGTATCAATAAAGATATACATATATATATATATATATATATATTGAACAGTACACGCAATGCAATCTGGGCCTCGGCAAGCTCTCAATGTCCAACACTCGACAATGCGTATTGTCTTGGTTAAACTTGAATTGTACCATAGCTAATGCAGATTAAACGGCTGCCTTTGTGCATCTAAGGCGAAACGTGTAAGGCACACCGTTGATACGGGTGGTAGCATTATATAGATAATCTTCTTTGGCTTCATTAAATTTGATAACATCTATTTTAATCGGCCATTAAACTTTCCCTTTGTATCTTCGACGTAAACCATTCCTCCTCCTCCTCCTCCTTCTTCCCCTCCTCCTTCTCCTCCCCTCCTCCTTCTCATCCTCCTCCTCCTCCTCCTCTTCCTATTCTTATTCTTCTTATACTTAGTTAAAATCTACCTCTTTTCAGTACGCTAAATGTCTAAAAAAAAAAAAGAAACGTTTTAATTATATTAATATTATATCTCTGACGACGAGTTTACTTTAGAAATTATCATATAAATACTAAATAAATTATTTATATAAACACAGAAATTTGACATATCGACATTTATATTGTAAATAAATATATATTTAGTCGATACACAGAGTATATTTTATTTTATATTAGTAGATGAAGAGATAAAAATTGCAAAAATATTTATCGATTTAATTATATTTCGTTCGTTTTATTTCTACATGTTGTTTCTCTGTTTTTTCCCTTTTTTTTTTTTTTTTCTTTTTCTTCTTTCATACTCTATTTTCTTCCCTGACTTTGGACGAAAATTATTTATAAAATCGCAAAACGTATAAAAGTTTATATTCAAGGAAAAGTACATATTTAATTAACGCACTTATTGGTTTCCATGACATACCGGAAAAAAAAAGACAGAGAGAGAGAGAGAGAGAGAGAGAGAGAACAAAAAAGAAAAAAGAGAAGGAATAAAAATAAAAACGTATCAATATAGATGATACATTCGCGCATTTGTTTTTTATACGATTTTCTGACTTTACACAGATCCCGACATGGCCGTTTTGCTCGATGGAAGCTCTGCTTAAAACCACGTTAATCCGATTAATGTCTACCAGGAGTCATACTATTAAAGCCGATCTCTGCATGATAAGATAAAGCCTGTATATACGTGGTATGTGTTTATATATATATATATATATATATATATATATTACATATAATATATTATATATATATAATATATTATACATAATCTATATATATATATATGGGCTTAATGCTATGGAAATGTTTACAAGGGACCTACTCGTCGATCCGTCTAGAATTTTTAAGAGTTAATAAATTAAACAGGAAAACTAATCTCCAACGGTATTACAAGCTCGGCTATATTTTTTTAATTTTGTTAACGCGTGATCTCTGGCACATTGTCTTTATTAAGAAATATCTCGTATATTAAGATTCATGGGCGGGGTAGCTAACAACGGGAGGCCTTTCCTATTGCCTACGAACATTTTGTATTCTATCTTCACACCTAGGACGTATTTAAGCTTTGTAGGATGCAACGAGCGAACATACCGTTTAATATTCGTATGCGGTTTCGAATAAGTGCGGGCGGTAGAATTCTCGCCATTATATATATATATATATATATATATATATATATATATATATACCTGTTAAATTCAAAGTTTCAATTCGAAACATTAGCATCATTACTTACATTTTGCCCAATCGATAAATCTATCATTCATATACTAGACAGCTTGCAAAATTACGACCGTGAAATAATGATTATTATTGAAACTTAATCTACTTGATAATTAAAATTAATTGCTCGATGCATATTCCGTGGTTTCGTTCGTTCATTCGTTCGTTCGTTCGTGATCACTCTGAAGACCATTCGAATATTTAGGAATGATCGAGAAGTTATTAAGCAACTTTCATCCCGAATAATAGTGTTATTGATTTAAAGCTTAATATATATATATATATATATATATATATATATATATATATATATATATATATATGTATATGTATATAAAGAACTTTGGGAAAATATTGAAACGTTATAGACGTATGTGGCCATTCTATAAAATGATTACATGAAATGATATATCACTTAACATTAACAACAATTATTACAGTAATATGAAAAATTAAGATTCATTATTATCGAATGTTATTTCTTTACGAATGTTTTTAAACGTAAAAAAAAAAAAAAAAAAAAAATTACGTTTACACAAATCTAACGAGGTTAATATAGCTTTTTTATTCGAGTCTCTTGTGTTTAAAACAAAAAAAACAAAAAAAAGAAGAAAAGAGAGAAGGAGTCGTTATGATATATTCTGATAAAAAATATAATCATTCTTTTATTTTTTCTTTCTTCTTCTTTCTTTTTTTTTTTCTTTTTTTTTTTTTTTTCTTTTTGTTTTTCTTTTTATTTTTCTATACAAATCTTCGTTAAGTTTTTTTTTTACTGACAAAGAAAAAACGAGAAAGAAAAATGTATTTATGTGCTAACTAACAAAGAAAATACCTGTATACTAATGGCGTACAATCTATTCTTAAAAATCTTACGAAACACTTTGAATAGAACAATGGGAATTCATTTACAAAAGGTATACGAATGTAATGAACAAAATTGTCATACATTATTTTTATCTTCGTTTATTTTAGAGAAAATGCCAACGCACAATTTAATTAAGCGATGACGAACAAATAAATATTTCTTTGAGCGATGAATATTTAACCCAATCAACGATAACCGTTACGGAAAATTAAACATTCACGTAGTTCTTTCAAATCAATTTATTTCATTGATATTGACGCTATAGAAAAGTTATAATAGGTAGACCAACAGAAAATTACCAACGAACGTTGATAACATTAAGCTCTTATTTTACAGTTTCTCACGGAGTTATGATTGCATTTAAATTAAATTGATTTTTCCTTTTTCTTTTGTTCTTTTTTTTTTTCTTTTTTTCCTTTTGTTTATTTTCAAATCTAGACAGACACACGTTCGAGTTTTATTATTGTAAATGAAACAATTTCAAATGTCTAATTTCAATCAATTTTTAAAATCCACTTTAACGACCGAGAAAAAGAAAAATGTGTATCTATTAATTCCTTTTCTCCCTCTCTCTCCCTCTCTCTCTCTCTCTCTCTCTCTCTCTCTTTCTCACACTTTCGGATTCTCGTGATTGAACGCAAACCTTATACAATATTCTTACCTACTTGAGAGAGGAAACGAGAGGAAAATAGTTTTCCGTTGAGTCCGTCGGTATCGTTCGCTATCATATCATCGACATATTCGATTCGATTTCGACGAAGCGATCTTGAAAATATTAGGTGATCGTAAAAGCTACGGGTGGTGGCCATAGTCACCATTTCTGAAAATATCCAAGTATGCCGATGGTAGGACTATCGGTAGAGTTGGACGACTGTCTCTCAGGGGTTTGGATGAGGTTGCCAACCTGCCGCTACTTTTGCTCCTATTTCTCGTTCAAGATAGTAAGAGACCGAGCTACGATGAAATTGCAGATTTATGCGCGGAAGTTCTTCGATCCGCGAGTGAAATGCCGGGGAGGGGGGTGGCGAGGGGGAATAGAAGGGGGGAGGACTAACAAGAGACGAAAAGCGAAAATATTCGAGAAAGAGTAGGATATGGTGGATAACCGTGACTCGCGGTTATGCGAGTTTTCCCTCCCCTATATATATATATATATATATACATAGTTTGATTTCCATTGGCGAGCGAATGAATCAGAGTAACGGAGAAAGAAAGAGGGGAATAAGGGGAGGGAATGGGTGGGACGGGGGTGGAGCGGGGAGAATGAGAAAGGGATAGAGAAAGAAAGGCAACGCGTCCACTGGGAATATACGGACGCATTATGAAATGCGGCCACGAGAAACGGCAGCACTGCTCTCAGGGGCAAATAAGTTTTCGAGGTCCTAGAATACATCAGGCAACACGTGTCTCGCAAAAAGCCAGGAGTTTCGCGGCCGGGCAATAAGTTCATGGAAATATATAGTGTGCCACGGGGGAGGTCGGGGGTAGTATTAAAACTTTTTTATCCTTTAACATATGAGAGACAAAGAGAGAGAGAGAGAGAGAGAGAGAGAGAGACTCCCATTGGCAACCCTAGAAAACCTTTCTTCTCTCCATTCTAGTACTTTCCTTAATTGCACATAACGTAGTTCTCTCTGGCCGACCATAACTGATGGTCGATGGTTCCGTTCCATTGATATTTATAACGTGACATGTTTACAAAGGGGACAAACGTTGAAAAGCTCACATTGAATCGATGCGTTTGATTCTAAATTCAAATGACACTGGAATATGAAGAATTTTTAAATATACATTACAAAAAGAATTTCAGTTTCAAAGAATATCTCGTAGAATTACTATCCTTTACGATTTCGATTAAAATTTTAATATTCCATACCGACATATATATATATATATATATATATATATATATATATATATATATATATAATATTTTCTAATTAAATCCTAACGAATGAAAATGTATCTCTTTCACATTTCTCGCATTTTCCTTTTACTGAAGAACGATTAACCGAGATGCTAGGAAAGAGTTATTATGGCAAATGGCGATGAAAAGAAATAAATAAAAGGAAAAAGGAAAAGGAAAAGAAAAAGGAAAAGGAAAGGAAAGAGAGAGAGAGAGAGAGAGAGAGAGAGAAAGAAAAAAAAAGTAAAAAGAGAAAATAGAACTACCGATCGAGATGCGATCGCAAGGGCAATGTTGCTAGTAACACCGAATGAAGAATTACTATATCGCGTGATGGAGGTACTCGCTCGAGCTGTCATTCGACTTAACAACGGAACTACCAACTAACTCCCACTTGCCTGAGAATATTTTGTCATGCCAGACGCACCTGGCAAAAACGGAGGAATAATTCGCCTGCCGGGTTGAGCCATGAACCGTCGTTTACATCGACGATTGCGTTAGAACGATCTTTTTCCTTTTTTTTTCTTTTCCTTTTTTTCTTTTTCTTTTCCCCCTTTTCCTCTTTCTCTATCCCCCGTTTTATGAAGTATAAATATCTCCTTCTTTCACAATCGTAACACACACACACACACGCACACACGCACATATGTAAAAAAGAAAAAAATCAAGAATTTGAAAGAAAAATGATTGTAAGACTGAGAAGGAGGAGTTTTGAGGATGAGGAAAGAAAGAAAAAAAAAAAAGAAGAAGAAGAAAAAAAGAAAAGTATTACGTTAAACAAAAAAAAAAAAAAAAAAAAGAAAACAAGAAAAAAGGTAATATTTGCGGAAACGAACTTAGTCCCGTCTCGGTCCTCCCTCCCCCTAGCCCCTTTCCCCCTTTTGATTTCACCAAGAACTCTTAAGTTCAGGGTCCTTCATTCTAGCCGAGTTACCTTCCTTCTTTCCGCGCTCGCGTCAGCTTCAGAATAATATCAAGACGACGATTTATCGTCGCTCGCTTAATCGTCCTCGCTTATCCGCGACGCTATTACGAGCATCCGCCTTCGTCACCCATCCTCCATTCCCACTGGAACTCACCCCACCCATCTTATTCCCCTCTAACCCCCATCCTTCCTGTCAAGACTCTAGACGTAGCTCGTGTCAGCCGTATTTATATCGGCTGCTTAGTTCTGCATGTCCGTAATGAATAGCGATATTGTAAGAGAAAATGACAAGGATGAAGGCGTGAGTGAGACCGAGATGAGGGAAGACGAGGCGTGCCAAGGCGTGGCGAGGCAGAAATTGTGAGGGTGGGGGAGTTTGAGAAAAGAAAGATAAAAGATTTAAGAAGGAGAACCGTAGACGAATTTTCGTTGTATACGAAAGAGGGATATCCGTCTCTCTTAGTATCTTTCTATTTCTTCTTTTTCGGCTTCTTCTTCTTCTTCTTCTTCTACTCCTCCTTCTCCTCTTTCTCCTCCTCCTTCTACTCCTTCTACTTCTTCTTCGTCTTCCAAGCGTCACGTCGGCGGAAGGAGCCGAGAAAAGTGAACCACTTAACCTCAAGAGGGTATAGGCAATCGACAGAAGTAGAATGACGAGCGAGCTCTTTGAAATATTCATTGCTTTGCATCTTTAAAGACGATTAAGCGAACAAGCCGAAAGATTCCTGAATACGTATTGTCTGTTTACTTTTCCTCCCTCCCTCCCTCTCTATTTATCTATCTATCTATCTATCTATCTATCTATCTATCTGTCTATCTGTTTGTATGTATGTATGTATGTCTATCTCTTTTGAGCTTCTTTATATTCTTTATATATTTCTTTTCGTTATGTAGATCTGGATATGCATATATTATCCAAAAAGATTGTGATAATTTTTCTTCCAGTGAAAGGATACGGATATATATATGTGTGTGTGTGTGTGTGTGTGTGTGTGTGTGTGTGTGTGTGTGTGTGTGAGAGAGAGAAATACTTTAGAACGTTCAATGCCTGTTGCATGTTACAAATGTTCTTTCATTTTTCAATGCATTACTTGTTAAGATAGAGAGAAAGAGAGAGAGAGAGAGAGAGAGAGAGAGAGAGAGAGAGTGAGAGAAGGGATAGAGTATTACCAATGGAGAATCGTTGCTGAACAACGAAGATCGTGGTGCAAACAAGTCGATTAAATTCGACGAATTTGCATAATCCACGGTGACCTGCGAAGAAGAGAATAGAATGTAGTTACAGGAAAGAGCACGCGTTCGAGCGATTAACTTTTGTAGCACTTAGCATACCCGATAATCTCTCGTCTATCTTTCTTCCCTTCCGACAGAGAGAGAAACAGAGAGAAGGAGAGAGATAGTGCGAGATAGAGAGAAAAAGAGAGAGAGAGAGAGAGAGAGAGAGAGAGAGAGAGTGAAGGGAGGAAGGGGGAGGGGGGAGAATGAGGTAAATCTTTAGAAAGATTCGTTAAGAACGCGAAAAGAGAAAAAACTCTTTTCACGCTTCTTTCGTGAAGACTTCGAAAAGGGTAAAAACTTTCCCAACTCCATTTCGTTAAATTTGTTTGTACGATACCAACATAGAAAACAAATTGAATAGAAAATCTGATATTTAAAAAATGTTGTGCAATGAAAGTCAGGTAATTAGTTCGACGATGTCTCTTTTCGAAGCGAGTGCACTTGAAAGATTAAATGGAAGATTAATTTCAGAGACGAGTAATTAATGAATGGGAAATCGATCGACAACGACGATGCATCGGTACTCTAAGAGTCTAAGAAAATTCTAATATTTTTTAATGAGTTAATTTCTCATCTTGATGATTATATTCTATATATATATATATATATATACTTAAATAAATCGCACAGGTAGGTTGCCTACTCTAGTTACTTGCATATACTAATGCAAAGTTGAGGTAGAAACACGCAAACGCAAGGAGGGGAAACAAAGTCTAAAGACGCTAACGTAAGTATCGTACATCGTACCTAATCCCCCCGGTAGAGCCTACGATCTACCGAGCAGCAATACGACCTCCTATGCATCATTAATAACGAGCCTCTTGCTATGGTATCGTGGTAGGTAGGTATAAGAAAAAGTAATTATCGATATACAAACGACGGTCTGTTGCTACTGCTGCTGCTGCTGCTGCTGCTGCTGCTGCTGCTGCTGCTGCTGCTGCTGCTGCTGCTGCTGCTGCTGGTGGTGCTGTTGCTACTGCTGTTGCTACTGTTGCTACTGTTGCTGGTGCTCGAGAAAAAGAGTCCCCTCACCCCTAATGATAGGGTAGAGCTCTCGTTCTCATAAAAAAACATTTTATCCTCTGCGTTACCCTCTTACCTAGAAGGCAAAGCCGCCTCTTCTTCTTCCACATCTCGATAGCTAATTAAGCAGAAGCCAATGGGAATAAGTTGAAAGAGGAAATGGAAAAAAAAAAAAAAGAAAAAAGAAATTAAAAAACATAAAAAAAATAGTGAAGAAGAAAAAAGGAAAGAGTAAGATACTCCAATCGATGTCCTCCTTCCAATAGTCATTCGGTATTCTTTTTTGAACTAACCACGTTTCGTTCTACCATCGATTTTAAGTCGTAAGACATTGACTTTACCGGTTTCACCGCGAACCAGTCGGTGATCTTAAGTGCCTGCCGGAGCTCCTACCGAGTTCAACCTCTATATACGGTCCTCGAGAGAGCCTCTCGAACGTCCTCCGAGCAGGAAATTAATTTCTTGGAAACGAGCGTTGGTATATACGTCCATGGTGGTGTACTACTGCTAGTGCTGTTAGTGCTGCTGGTGATGCTGCTTGTGATAGTACTGTTGGTGATAGTATAGTAGTGATGGTAGTGGTCGAATCTCACTACCTACTACGTGTCCGTATACCTTCAACGATTCTATCTTACCAATAGAAACCAGTCGTGTACCTTTGCCTAAGGCGATCCCTTCGGTAGAACCAAACTAACCAATGTACGAGGGAAAAAAAGCTCCAAGACTTTTGGATTCTAAACGTTTCTTACATTTCTCTCTTTATCTTTCTCTTTCTTTCTATTTCATAGAAACCTGCTGTAATATACTCTGCAATGTGCAAAGAGTACGTGACGTTGAATCCTCGGACGTTCCTACCTTACAACCCTAAGTTTCGATAAGTTCCTTTCGATAAGACAACTTCCGCCGCACCCTCTAATCGTATATATATATATATATATATATATATATATATATATATATATATATGGTTGTTCTAACTAAGAGGCAACTTTGTAAGATGAATTACGAGGACGTGGTACACAGATCGTGCAATGGATTCCGCGTTCCTCTCTGAAGTTAGATACTCCTTTTCATCATGTACCAACATCGATTTACTATTATTCTCCCACCTAAAATTTTTTACGTTTAAATCAAAAAGAAAAGAGAAATCACTTTTCAAGTAGTAACGAAGTGTACTTTGTCGAGACAAAGACGCATAGAAGAGAGTCCGTACTTTCAATAAATTCACTTGGGAGACGAAGCTTTTGTTTTCGAGTAAGACGACGATAGTCGAGAGTGCTCTCGTTCTCGTCGAGAGTTGCATGACGACATAGAAAGGACACACACACACACACACACACACACAGAGAGAGAGAGAGAGAGAGAGAGAGAGAAGGAAAACCACAGAAAACGTCGCTATCCGTTGGTAAAGATAAACGACACGTTTCTAAGCGACACCGTGAAAGAATTTGTCAGTTCCACCCGCGTACGACATAGAAGATAGAAAGAGAACAATATATATCCACGTTTAATTCATCCTGGCAATAATGCCTGGAATCATAAGCCCCAGGTGTTATGCCGCGAATCTTCGACCCTCATAAACACACCGTGCTGCGAGCCCACGCGACAAAGATAGTAGAAATACAAGGGGGAAGTAAATGTAAAAGAGAAAAGAAAAAGTAAAAGTAGAAGAAGAAGAAGAAGAAGAAGAAGAAGAAGATGAAAGAGGATGAAGAAGAAGATGAAGGTGAAAGAGAAGAAAGAAGAAGAAGAAGAAGAAGAAGAAGAAGAAGGTGAAAGAGGAAGAAGAGGGGTAGAAAATGTTGGATAAATATAGAGAGCGAAAGAGGAAAACAGTGAAACGGAGAGAGAGTAGGATGAAGTGTTGCACTGAGTGAAGTAGAGAGAGAGAGATAGAGATAAAGAGAGAGAGAGAGAGAGAGAGAGGGGGGGGGTGGAAAGAGGGTGGAAAGCTCGAGATACCCACGACTCTACTACGCGTTACAATATCAGTAGGTAGTTGGATGGAAAACTGGACGAGCAAGCTTTGTGAGTGTGCGGTTGTATATGCATGTATATGTATAAGAGAGAGATAGATAGAGAAAGAGATAGATAGATAGAGAGAGAGAGAGAGAGAGAGAGAGAGAGAGAGGGAGAGAAGATAAAATGAGAGGTAGAAGACGAAGCAAGCACGAAGCATAGGATGGTTGAACCGGAAGAGGGATGCGGAGGTAAAACCGTTAGCTGTATGGCAATTTCCCTGCGCGCCTCCCTCAATTCCCAAGACTAGTTTCCATCCAACTCCATGCAACGCGCCAGTAATTTGTACCTGACCGTCGCGCCCATTTTCCCTTATCATTTTTTATAACCGGCCGACGCGCTAAAGCAATTCAAAGTGAATAAGAAGATACGAGGGAGCAGCTAGCTTGGACAACCTCCTATATGTCGGTTGGATAGGTAGATAGGTAAATAGGTAGATAGGTAGGTAGGTAGGTAGGTAGGTAGGTAGGGAAGAAAATAGAAGGAAAAAAAAAAAAAGAAAGAGAAGAAGCAAAAAGAGAAAAAAAGAAAGAAAGAAAAGTCAAAGGGATGAAAGGAAAATTTGAGGGATTATTTTGAACGCGGTTTTAAAAATTATTGGATTTTTCTCTTTTATTTCTCTTTCTCTCTCTCTCTCTCATTCCTTTTTGCTTCTTCTTTTTCTTTCTTTACCTTTTCATTTTCTTTTCGTCTATCTACTCTTATAATTCCTTTTGATCTAAATCTTGCTCAGGATGTTTACTGAATCTAAGTGTTTCACGAGACTGACTCTATACTGCGGAATCATTTTACGGTTACCTGCTTTAACCGTCATCTTCCTATCGTTGAATTTTTCAAAAGCGTGCAAATGGTGGTATACCCTTTTTTTTGGAGGCCGCGCGGATACAAGGTTCCTCTCTCTCTCTCTCTCCCTCACTCTCTCTCTATCTCTCTCTCTCTCTCTCTGTAAATCGGAATACTATATATACAGTCCGACGATTGCCAATCGAGAAACGATTCCGATATTTGAAAATATGATCAAGGCAAAAGGTATTACGATCTGCAATAATAATCTAGGTAAAAAGTCGTTGAACCATACCGATGCTGAATGTGCATCTAGATGTCCGAAACACCGTGTTCCTTTTTGGCTTAACTAAAAGAGAATACCCATAGGATAATAAAGAGAGAGAAAGAGAGAGAGAGAGAGGGGGGGGGGGGGAAATAAATAAATAAAGAAAGAAAGAAAGAAAAAAAAAGAAAAAGAAAGAAAGAAAGAAAATATTTGCGTTATCGTATTTTTGTTTCGTTACTAAAACGTAGAGAAAACGCTGACGCTAGGAATTTTCTCTGGTATGTTTGTGAAATAAATTAAAATACGGTTTCGGTTAGATATTTGTCAAAAGAAAGAAAGAAAGAAAGAAAGAAAGAAAGAAAGGAAGAAAAAAAAGAAAACAAAAAAACCAAAAAAACAAAAAAAGAAATAAATGAACGTATAAATAAATGAAAAGAGAGAGAGAGAGAGAGAGAGAGAGAGAGAGAGAAAAGAAAAAAAGGAAAAATTATATTTATCGTTTAATCCGCATTAGGATAACGTTAACCGATAGAGAAATGTTGAAAAGTTTTTTAAAGAAAAAAAAAAAAAAAAAAACAAACAAACAAACAAAAAAGAGAGAGAGAGAGAGAGAAAAAAAGGCAAAAAAAAAAAAAGGAAAAAGAACAATGAAAGAAG
Organism: Vespa crabro; assembly: GCF_910589235.1. Taxonomy (NCBI): domain Eukaryota; kingdom Metazoa; phylum Arthropoda; class Insecta; order Hymenoptera; family Vespidae; genus Vespa; species Vespa crabro. The sequence continues at coordinate 2,628,388 of NC_060968.1, forward strand.
ATAGAAAAAGAAATGATGAAAAAAACGATGCAATTGTTATTGCGTTATCACGACACGTTTTATACCGTACTATATTTTTTCTTTCTTTCTCAAATTGGTCCTTCCATTTCTCCCACTTTGTTTCTACTTTATCGTGATGAGAAGAACGAAATGAGAGATATAAAAGAAAAGCAGAAGTTCGGTCGATATGTCTGCCCCCTCCCCCTCTCCTCCCCCCGCTCTATTTTGGTCTGTCGAACAGTCTATTTCTCTCTCTCTCTCTCTCTCTCTCTCTCTCTCTCTTCCTTCCCCTCTTTTTCTCTCTCCCTATCTTGTTGAAAGGTTAATTGATCTGTTATGTGCGTATATCGTATGCCGTATACTCCTTTCATGGAGTATCTTTATCGAAGCGTACGAAACACGGTGGTCGATAAATTTACAGCTGCGTGCGCCCGAGCAAGTATGCAGTGCGACCTCAATGAAAGGATTCTTCAAAACGACGATGAAAAAAAAGGAAAAAGAAAGAGAGAGAGAGAGAGAGAGAGAGAGAGAAAAGAAAAAAAGGAAAAACCTCACGTGAAAAGCCGGCCAAACCAAACCAAACGTGAAGCCAGAATTGCTCGATTAAATTTCACGTGTCTTTATTGAACTTCCATCGATTTTTCCCATACGCGATGAAGAGAGAGAGAGAGAGAGAGAGAGAGAGAGAGAGAGAGAGAGGAAATTTATAATTGTTATAATTTTTCTCGATTATTTGAAAACAAAACCAAGCAAAAAAAAAGAAAAAACAAAAAAGAAAAAACAAATTCTATTAGGTGATCCATTAAAAACATAAGTATTATTTTATATTTAATCGGATGAAAGATTTAACAAAAAAAAATTAAAAAAAAAAAAAAAAAAAAGAAAATATAATAAAATAAAAAGAAAAGAAAGATAAGGAAGAAAGAACCAAACATAAAGAGATCCAAAAAAATTGATAGAATTTTACGAGCAATTATAAGAAAATTATTCGATTTGATGAATGGCGCAACGGGGAAAAAAAATAATACATTTGTATATACCCACCCTATATACATATATATATATATATGAATTAACAATCCGTCGAAGATTAATTACAAATGAATCGAAATTTAAAGCTCTCTGACGTAGGTAGGTACTCGCATAATAGTTTCAACAAATATCACATGTAGCCAGATTTCGAAAGGGAAACGTTAACGTTTCTCTACGTCCAGATTTTCAAAGCATTATAGGGACATTACCGTGAGAATCTCGTTTCGTTACGTTTATGAATGTTACACGCAATACGAATTGGACCTAGCTTAACGCAATTTTACTTAACGTTACATAGTTAGGTATGTGGCTTATGTATATCGATAACGAATTTCAATAGACGTTTCCACGACTTTTCCTACTATGTGTTCTTCCCTCTAACCCTTCTATCTCTCTCACACACACTCTCTCTCTCTCTCTCTCTCTCTCTCTTTCTCTATCTCTATCTCTATCTTTATCTCTCTCTTTCTCTCTCTTTCTCTTGCATTCTATACGTAGGGGTAGTAATGGAAAGTGTAATTATCAGATATCGAACATGGCTGCCGAGTGCGCGAGTGCGTTCGACTCGAAGCATTCCGATAAAATTATTTATGTCCTTTCCCTCCCTCCTCTCTCCTCTCTTTTCTTCTCTCTCTCTCTCTCTCTCTCTCTCTCTCTTTCTCTCTTCTTTTCCTTTTCTTTTCCTTTTCTTTTTTATTCTCTTTCATTTTATTTTCTAACAAAACGAACGACTTAACGTTCGAAGAAATAAACGGGAACGAATAGGTAAAAGTAGAGATAGGTCGATAGGAATGCAAACGAAAGAACTGCTAGTGTATTTTAAGAGACATTTTACATTGTCTGAAATGGGAACAATGTGGTTTCCTTATATCGCAACCTTTCCACGGTCTAGGTAAACCTTAGACCACGATAGGAAAAATTTTCATGAAGACTTAGACCCCCACTCCCCATACCCAAACTCACCCCCTTGACAGGGTAACCTTACACCGACACTTTTACATAGTACAAGTAACGTGTGATATATATATATATATATATATATATATATATATTCCCAAGGATATCGCGATTCCCGCGGGAAGAAATTCTACCGTAGAATTCAAGTAAGTCTTGGTGCTACTGATGGACTGACAGCTGCTACTGCTAGCAGATGATAGAAAGGAAGAGATAAAGAAGGAAAGAAAAAAAGAAAGAGAAAAAGAAAAAAGAATGAAGATTCGTGTAAAAAGAAACGAAAGAATCTAAAAAAAAAGAAAAAAAAAAAAAAATAAAAAAATAAAAAAAAATAGAAATGCTTTATATTATTCTATAATATCAATATTATTATAACATTAACAATGTATAAAAATATAAAACATTTCTTTTAACGTAATAATAATTTATCGATATTATGAAATAAAAAATCACGATAAAATTGATATAACGTTAATTCGACCGTTCTACATATTCTTTGATTATTCATGAGAATGTCTATCTCTATTCGCTTTTATAATGATAGCCACCATAAACACATTCAAAGAGTATGGATTTAACGAGCTTCTGTAAAAGACCAAACACACACGTCTTTGTTACTCTCCTTTGTTTTCTAATGATACGAGTAAACTAGCCCTTTGTTTGTACAAGCAGATTTTCTTCTCTCAAGGCAGGTATGCAGGCAGGCAGCCAACCAGGCAGGCAAGCAGGCAGAAGTAGAGAAAAGGAGAGAGAAAAAGAAAGAAAATGAGAGAGAGAGAGAGAGAGAGAGAGAGAAAGTGTGGTCGGGTTAGATCGATAAAACAACATTAAATATCCAAAAGATGAAATTTTGAAAAGGTTATAGTCCCGTTAAAACGTAAGACAATACTTTTCAAAATATACACTCTATAAAATATTTAATACATATATATATATATATATATGTATATACGAAATAATATAAATGTATATTAGATAGAAAGCGAACTAGCATATTTCATTTTGGTGAATTCAAAGCGTTTCTCTATACATACACACACACACACACACACACACACACACACACACACATATACACAGAGAGAAAGAGAGAGAAAGAGAGATACACATACACACATATACACACTTACACACACACACATATATATATATGTAGTGAACGTTCTATCTGGCATCCAAAGGAGAGACCGTCAACGTTGTGGCTCTGAAGGATCGAGAAATACCCTGTTCTATAGTGTCTACCTATCTAAGAACGAATGACACGAACGCGTTCTCCTTCGTAACCATCCTACAAAGGGACACCACAACGGAATAGGAAGTACGATGAAGGAACGAAAGGACACCAACGTTCATTCTCTTCCTTCTAGTTCGACCTTCTATATATGTATGTCCAAGGGGTAGCAGTAAGCAGTGACCCGTACCATCTTGGATGTATCTAGTTCGTTCGTATCACTCTGCATAGCAACTCCCAACGTCATGTTCTACCTACTTCCTAGCATAGACTTTGTTCTCTCGATGTTCAACGGCATAAAGATTCAGTCACCAAGAATCTTTTCTCCTTTACTCCTCTGTCCTTTATATATTTCCCATCTCTTCTACTTTCTTCTCCTGGCAACAGGAAGAGACCGAAGGAATCCAATAGCCGTACGGCAACGCCCTGGGATACGTTAAGGTTGTGACGGTGAACACTCTAAAAGTAACTAAAATTCGAGTCGACTCTTTCTCATGCTAAAAATAACCACACCAGGTTTGCCTTTTCTTCTCTTATGTCTGTCTTTCTTTTTGAAAAGAAAAAAAAACAAAAAAAAAAAAAAAGAAAAAAAAAAGAAAAAAACAAAAAAGAAAAGGAAAAAGAATTACATTTTAACTTTATTATTTAAACATTTCTACGCGTTAATCTAATTGATAATAAGAGATAGATAGTCAGAAAGAGACAAAGAGTTAGAGAGAGAGAGAGAGAGAGACGAATAGACATTTTCCATTTAAACACGTTTTGTTATTATACATTTCAGCTCAATTTCGTTCGTCAAAACATCACACATCTTGTCCTGGTTCCTATATATTATTATACCGAAACGCCCGAACAATTTCGTCGTCGATGGAATTAACATGCATCAAACGCAATTAGATTTCCTACACGCTAATGAATATGATTACCTCGGGGAAGAACTTGTAATAAATGTATCAAGCGTAGGCGAGAGTATAACATGATAATTTGGCGAGCTGTTACGTGCTAGGTAATACGCACGTCGAATAGAAACACCGTGATAGTCACTTCCTTCTCGTATTCAGACATACCTTCCTATAAGATATGCGATTTCTCTACTCTCATATCCGCGATATATCACATTCTAATTTCCAAAAGCTGTCGTTCCGTCATCTATCTTCTTCGTTTAAGACATTCCCTTTCGATTCGAGGATAACAGTTAGAAGAGATCGGTCTTATAAGATACACGTAAATTTAACTAATTGTAATTATATTCAATACATTTCATCGAAACATTTCGAAAATATTCATACCTATAATAATCCATATACATATATACATATATATATATATATATATATGTAGTTTAAATGGTGCCTCTTTGAATTAGTTTGAATAGCGATAGATTTTGAAAAAAGTTCATAATATAATGTACGTTTTAAAAATATTAGGTGGACCGGAAAGTAATGTCGCTTTCTTAAATTAAATTCAAAAGAATAAATTTTTAACAAGTTTTTATTTTTAATCGCAATCAAATATCGACATACATAGAAACGACATTACTTTCCGATCCCCCTAATACATGATGATACATATAGGATAATGAAATCATCATATCATTATATTTTTCTTTAATAACAGGCCTAATTTTTACATTTAAAAAGGACAATAATCATTTTTTCGAAATTACTACTTGGTCACACTTTTGATGATAAATCAAAGATTTTCAATTGCTAATCTTTTTCCTATCGACGTTTCGATAAAATGATTATTAATACGGATTATTTTTGAAAGACCTCATTCAAAAAAATATTCAATTAAATTGATAGTCTACGCTGTCAAGAATTTGGGTTAGCTATCCAAAATCAAACTAACAATAAGTTAAGACAATCAATGACTTAAGATAATCGTTGTCGAAATAAATTACTAATAAGAAATTTATACATTTATTAAATTATATTTTATTGCGAATCGATTAAAAGTATAAATTCTTTTATAAAGATATTAATTTGTAATAAGAAATTTAACTATTCTTTTTTTTTTTTTCTCTTTTCACAAAATGGATCCTGCCTCACTTTTAAAATAAAAATGACTCATATATATGTATATATATATACAAATATAAAAAAAAAAATTAAAGGATAAAAAATATTGAATGAGGAAAACAGATTGAAGTGAGAATCTAGATCGAGTTTATACCGAAGAGGAAGAACAAAGAGATGAAAATGGTGTGAGAGTTGTCGTGTAGAATGGGAGTCTGAAATCCGTTTAAAACAGAAGATAATCTTGCGTAGGTATACGCTCGACAAATATTTGACGACACGAATATTCACAGAAGAACCATTGAGAAACGTAGAATTTCTTTGTGTACACTGTGCTCAAGTTATTTTGAACCGAGGGATACGTTAATCATGTTCAGGATTGAGTTCCCGCTAAGAGTTGTTATCAGTTTTGAGTATATCTCTCTTACACACACATACACACACGCACACACATATATATATACACACACACATACATGCACATATACACAGGATTGTAAATCACCGAATAGGAACCATTTTCGTTAACAATGGATTCGTCGGTAATAGTAAATTCAATTTATTTCGTATTAATTACAGAAAACATTACGTTCAGCGAATAAGATCATATTAATTAATCGAATATGGTAATATTTCGATCGATATATCAGAAATTCCAAGTTAATCAATATAATTTTCTCTATAATTTAATGTGATCGACGTGTTCTAATTCGTAACGTTTCGAGCTTTGAAGTTCTCTCGAATAAATATAAATCCAAGCGAAGGCAACTCCCCGAGCTATTAAATCTCTCAAATTGCATAACTTCCGTCTGGAGTTCTCAGGGAATCGCATACTTCGTGCTTTAGTTAGACACGTATCTCGCTTGTCTTCCATTCCTATAAATTCTAGCGCGTGCATTACGAAACGCGAAACAGTGAATCTCTTCTACTCGTCGCGTCGAGGGGAAACGAGAAACAAAGTCGTGGATGTTGGAAATGCTTAACGGTAGTTGAGATTCGAGGGGACCGAAGCTTGAACTATATCTGACTATGTTCGACAAGCGAAGAAAACAAGGAAGGAAGGAAGGAAGGAAGGAAGGATGGGAATGGAAGATTCCAAAACTCGTAGGGATCGAACATTAAGTATACTCAGAATGTGGTCTACCAAGCCTAGCCAAAACTTCAAAATCGTCCTAGCTTACCGTGACCAGTGATGAGAATTTCGTATAACTTTTCTCTCTGGTTCATGCATATGCACCGTGGTTTTCCAAGTACAAATGATTATTCCGAACATACCTGCTGTGACATTTAACCAGAGAAAATTTACGTAACCTTCGTGTTTTTTAGAGATGAGAAACAGTTGAAGGAGACATAGGACCGAAAGTCCAGACAGTCACCTTTTGCTCTATTTATTTCACCTCTGCTTCTCTTCACCGTTCTCTCTCTCTCTCTCTCTCTCTCTCTCTCTCTCTCTCTCTATCTCTCTCTATCTCTCTATCTCTCAACACATAGACAACTTTCTATCTCTATCACATACCGTCTAATTCGTACCGCATCTTGCAGCGATCGATTGCGTCGTCGTGTCATACAAAGTCGTCAAATCGGATTTCTGGGAAGTCACCTGAAATTCTAATTTAAGATACGGAGACCACACATATTCCTACCACCTATCCCTACTTTCCAGAGAGATAGAGATAGAGATAGATAGATAGATAGAGAGAGAGAGAGAGAAAAAGAGAGAAAGAGAGAGAAGGCCTGGAAAGGAGAATTCTACTCGTTTGCTCCTACGAATATCATCTATACGTGCTCTATTGAGTTCGACGAATCGTTCGGTTTAATTGAGGGTTCACTGACTAACATCGAGCTTCTATCAGAAATTCCTTCGAACTATCTAACCTGCCTAGAATATCATACCTCTCTCTCTCTCTCTCTCTCTCTCTCTCTCTCTCTCTCTCGTTTTCTTCTCTCTTCCATCTTTTCTTAACCATGATCTTTATCCTGACTGAAAATAACCACTGTGCCATCCTTGATTACTGATCCAATTTTTTACAATCAAGTTATATCAGAACACTGTGAGGAAATTAATCGTGAGAGTATTTTAGCGTAGGCGATACTTCATTGATCGATAGATAGGATATATCGTATAATAAACGTGATAACCGCGAATCGACCTTTTACTTTTATTTTACTTTTATTTTACTTTTATTTTACTTCTCATTCAACGATCGATCTATCGTTATAAACGCATAAACCAATCCGTTTCAGGCATTAACCATAAATCACGTAGAAATTAATAAGACAATGGAATTTATTTGTGGTTTCTTTTATTTCTCCGTTAAAATCAGATAAAATAATAGGATTAATAGTGAAAACGATAGAACGATAGATAATCATGCAATTAGAATCATATTAACGAATTCCCCGGAAAATTACGTGTTATATCTATTAGTATATTGTACAGGGAACGATTTCATTTGAAACATGAGAATAATTATGCGAATTCAATGAATCGTATCTACTTTGAAATTTATCTACTTTGATAGAAACTTTAAAGTGAACAGGAGTACAAGCCCAAATGAAGGATTCGATCTTATCCAGAATTAAGATGATAGATACCTTGACCACTTTCGTCTCCTAATCAAAGTAGAAATGATAGGTATTAGAATGAGAGTTACTCGATGGCTAAAGGTGCTAAAGGATCTATCTATCTCTCTCTCTCTCTCTCTCGCTCTATCTCTTTCTTGCAAACTTCACGAAATCGGTTTGCTTCGAATAGCAAGGTACAAACTCTTAGGATGGATGGACTTGTATAGCGACTAGGTGGATGAAGTAGTAGGGGAAGAAAGAGGACTGCGACGAGTACAAAGAGGAGGAGAAGGAGGAGGACGGTTGCCCGAGGTTACGGAACTCCAAACGAGTGCAAGAGACCGAAAGGAGTACTTCTGCTAAAGAACACGTGGCTCGAGCGTGACTCCGGGCCATCTGGAATCGGGCTAATTTGACGATTGACCCGATGCCAGAATAACGCTGGCTCGCTTACCGCAGGAAGGTATAACAAAAAAAAAAAAAGAAAAAAGAAAAGAAGAAAAAAAAAACAGAAAAAAGAAAACGTATACACACGTAGTATCCATTTATCCTCCATCTTTATTTGATCGAAACAATTTTTTCAAATCAACGATGACCATGTTGGATATATCAAGTTATTACGAAATTGATCGATTAAGTACAATATTTATCCTTTTTCTTTTTCTCTGTTTTTTTTTTTTTTTGGTTTTATTTTGTTTTTCTTCTTCTTCTTCTTCTTCTTTTCGTTCTTTCTCTTTTTGATTACGTCAGAACGTCATCGTTCTTTTCTCTACTTTGTTTTAATATTTCCTTGTTTTTTTCTTTTTTTGTTTTTATCCTTGGGCATCTAGTAATACACAGTCGTTTAACTTACGTTTATTCACTTGTCAAAAGAATGTATCTCATTTACTATAAAATATATGTATATTCTTTCAAATATATATATATATATATATATATATATATATATATATATATATATTGTATATACATGTATGTATATACAGTCTCCTTTCAGTGACAGTTTTAGGTAACAATATAGAATACAAAGGTATGTATGTATATATGTATGTTGGTTTACCTATCGTGTTCCACTAGCAAACATTTTGACAGGTTTAAAGGGAGACTTGGAATGGAACGCATTACGTCGGCAACAACGTTTTATCGGTTTCAAGCCAAAAGGGCTTACGCGCGTAAAGGGACGAGACGGTTGGTGCTGCCAATTCAGGTGACCCGTTTTGTTTCAAGGAAATGCCTCCAAGCATGCTACCGTCTACCGTCCCTTTCTCTCCATCTATTCTGTGTCTCTCTTTATCCTTTTCGTATGTCTCTCTCTCTCTCTCTCTCTCTCTCTCTCTCTCTCTCTCTCTCTCTCTCTCTCTCTCTCTCTTTCTCACGCACACATATACAAAACCAGCAGATTATACAAGGCGCATACGTGATGCACGGGTACTCGAGAAAGCAACTGTGCGGTTCTCGTAATTTTCCGCAGTCACCGCATTCGCCGACGTTCTCGATTATAATACCGGTGGTCTGTAAGATGTAGGTATCATGGTTACCGAAGCACTGACCTTCTCTTGCACAGTATTTCCACGTAAAGCCGCTTAAAATCATTAAACGTTGAACAGTGAAAACGAATTTCGAATTGAACGTTCCTCGAATAAAAACGAACACCTATCCAACCGCCAACCTCCCCCTCTACACCACCCCTCCAACCTCCACCTCCTCTCCTACCCTTTTCCCGCCATTTTATAACATTTTTCGTGAAAAATAGGAAACACTTTCGATGTTCGAAACGTCGATAATTTTATAAAATATTATCCTCCTCTCTATTCCGAGGTGTACGATATAAAAAGGAACTTATGCGATATATGATTCGAATGAATTTCAATAATAATTGAATGCTTGAGATATTTTGGTAGAGAGTTATTCAAAAAAAAAAAAAAAAAAAAAAAAAAAAAGGAAAAAATTGGAAGAAGAAAAACAAAATAATAATAATAATAATAATAATAATAATAATAATAAATCTAAAACGTTTCTAAATATTGACACTAATAATATACAGAGTGTTATAGGATCGTACAATAATAAAAAAACGTTCGATCGATTTTTCCACTTTTATTTATTTCTTTGAATTACATTTTATTGTAATAATCCGTGCCAATACAATGAACAGTATATACTATAACATTTTCACCTTTCTAATATTTCATGGTACGATCTTAACGCATCGTTTACCCGGAAATTATGAATATATACGATTCGAATGCTCGATAGAAGTTAGACACAGCACGATTCACAACGTAACGATTCTCCTTCTCTACGAGCTTATCGAGCCAGATTTATGTTCGTTCGAGCAACGACTTACGGAAATTCGAGTGCATGACGCACATGCAAACGTAACTTTCGTAATACATACATACGTAGATACATACATACATACATGCATACATACGTACGTACATACATACGATTAGAATCAGAAGTAGAGTCCTTTGTCTTTCTCGATTTCCATAATATTCTTTAATATTTACCGTTCGACTTATCATTATTTTTGTTAAAATTAAAAAAAAAAAAAAAAAAAAAAAAAAAGAAAACCCCTTTGAAACGTTCAAAACGTTTCTTTACACTTCAACAGGGAAAAAGAAATGGTCAATGGGTTATTGGATGTCTCGAAAAAAAAAAAAATATATATATATATATATATAATTTGAATTCAAGACAGACGTGCACGTACAATAAGATTATACTTTACGCGTAGGATCATTTTTTCATTTTTTTTTTTTTTTTTTCTTTTTTTTTCCTTCTTTTTACATTATCTCTTATACATTATAGTTTCCATAATCAAGAATCCCATCCATAAAATGTTTTTCCATTTTGTCGTAGGAGGGATAACGGGGTGGGGGGTGGAGTGGAGAGAAGAGGGGTAAGGGAAGTGGATAAGTGGTTATAGTTGGCGAGGGGGAAAAAGGCATCAAGCATGGCATGGAAAACGACGATAAATTTAGATGAAGCGCATCGAGCGATTGTATTATCTTTCGAGAGATTCCTCTCCCCTCCTCCATCTTTGCCCTTAACCCCTCTTCCTCTGCTCCGTCCTGTCCCCACCCCTCCCCTCCCCGCCCCTCTTCACCGCTCTAGGCCGTTTAACAGGAACCTTCCATTTTTCCTTTACCTTTGGGACTAAGGTGGTAGTCCGTCTCTCTCTTCCACGAAACGAAGAAAGAGCACATCTTAACATAGAGCTCACGTGTTCTCTTCATCGGGACGAGACCGGACCAAGCGAGAGGAGCGAAGAGGAGAGAAAAGGGATAAGATAGGAGAGGAAAGGTAAGAAGGAAAAATTTATTTCTATTACTCTCGTCTTTTGCGGGGCAAACGTAAAGTTCGGTTAAAGATTTATGGCCGGGTCTTTTGTCCGATTTGAAAAACTGTCGAGCTACGGGTTTGGCCTTTCTTAGTTAAAACGTGGCGTAGAAGGATAAAGGAGAAGAAAAAGACAAAGACGAAGACGAAGAAGAAGAAGAAGAAGAAGAAGATGAAGAAGAAGACGAAGACGAAGACGAAGGAAGAATGAAAGAAAAATAAAAAAGAAAAGGAGAGAAAAACAAGGAGAAGAAAAAAATAAAACGGAGAAGTCTGAGGAAAGAAAAGATGAAAAAGAGGGACGTTGTAGGAGGTTGAAGGGAGAATGGAGGAGAGAAAAAGAGAGAGAGAGAGAGAGAAAAGAGAGAAAAAGAAATAGGTCAATGGAAAGGAGAAAGAAGCGCGCGAAGACATTGTCCCGTCATTCTTTCGGTATCGCACAAAGTAATTATTCCGACGAATGCGCGGACCCCTTTTACCATGGCTCGCGCGCGGTCTGACTTTTAGATTGTTGTTGGCTGACGTAGGGGGTTGAGGTAAGGGAACGAAGATAGAAAGGGAAGTTGAAGGAGGATGACGGGGGAAAGGGGAGAGGGGTACAGGAGGCAGAGAAAGAGGGAAAGGAAACCCGGCTCGCGCTCCGTTGAATTCCCTTTTCTTCTCTACGTCGGCATTCACGTATCGCGAGTCTCAAGCTTCTAAGCTTTAACACTTTGATCCCTCTCTTTCTCGTTACGACATCTTACCACCACCATCCACCATCCACCATTCTTAGATCTCTCTTTCTCTCGGCTGGATTGCCGAGAATTTTTTCTTTTCGAATGTGTCGAGTGGAAGGATCCGTTGTCGTCTTTGTTAAACTCAAAAGTATCTTCTTTTATAATGATATCTTCGGGAAGGGGGCCAGGAGAAAGGGTTTAAGGGGGAGAGAAATGGTTAAATGGAAGTAAGGGATAGGGAATAGCAAAGGGTTGCTTTAAATAAATTTTCCCGTAAGAAAAATAGGAAGAGATAACTTTTGTTGAGAGTTCTATCGTTTTTACACGTAAGTGAGAAATCGAATGGATGTTAGTCGATGACGACGTTTCTTTATCGTCGTCGTCGTCTTCTTCTTCTTCTTCTTCTTCTTCTTCGTCTTTGTCTTCGTTTGTGTCTTCGTCTCTTCGTATTCGTTCTCCTTGTGAAGTAGAAATGTAAAAAAGGTGGAAGAAAGAAAGAAAGAAAGAAAGAAAGAAACTGTAGGTAGGTGGCGGAAAGGGGGGTTAGAGTGGTGGAAAAAACTCGATTGCGAAACTTGAAGAATATACGAGAGAAAGACGTGCCTACTTGGTGAACCACGAAACGTTTGTGCCACGTTCGTTTGTATCTTCGGTTGTCGAGGCTTCGAGATCGGCAGAAAATCAGTCTTCCGGAAGATAGATGTGCTCGATCGGACGCGAAACGACGACGGAAACGTCGTCGACTTTCTTCTTAGGTAGGTCGACCTCGTCGTCGTCGTCGTCGTCGTCGTCGTCGTCATCGTCGTCGTTGTCGTCGTCGTCGTAGTCGATGTCGTCGACGTCGTCATTGTCGTCGTCTTCAAGAATATGAGACGCATACGTATGCGGACACGCATCCTCGTCTTACGGCTTTTCTCTTTTTTCGCAAAGATACAGGTTGGATTCCGTCTCGAAGAGCCCCCGGGAGTTTTCTACCAACGAACGAGTCATTTTTATCGCTCTCTACACGCCTCTTCCTACTTCGTACTTTGCGTCTCGCACCGTTGAAAACGAGACGTTCCGGAAAATCGCATCTTTTCTTTTCCTACCGATTCCCGTCGAGAATCGTAAAGGTAAAATTGCTGAGAGATCCTATCGAAAGTAATCCTCGGCTATCGCTATCTCACATTGGAAAATATATCTTTTTGTTTGTTGTATATCTAAATATTATAATACATATGTAATATAACTTCGTTTAGAATCCTTGTCGTGGTTTCTCCACTATCGTTAATTTAACTTCAACCGGTGGTTTACACGCAACGTTGTGTTACATAACCAAAGTATCCACCTAGTAGAGTTCCTCCACCCCCACCCCCTTCCCATCCCCTCCAACCACCCATCCCACCCCTTGACTTTCTCTATTCAATTGAAATTTCTGCAGACGACAGCTCGAGGATCGTGTCTAATTGACTTGTATAACGTATAACCATATCTAATTTCGAAAAGAAATTAATTGCAATTGGATATGCGTTGATACGTTGATAGGAGATAAATGGAAATATGGAAACTAGTTCGAAACAAAGTTTATGGATTTTATACAATTCTTTTCTCTCTCTCTCTCTCTCTCTCTATCTCTCTCTCTTTGGTTTTCTTTTTTTTTTTTATTACTTTTTTTTTAATAGCAATGAATAATATCGCGGTAATTAATCGTACGATTAATTAAGCTTTCATTGAGTTTAAAGAAATATCCTCCAATTTCTTGTCGATAATTTTTCATTTATGATTCTTATCGACATCCATTTCGTCCGGTCTCGCACAAAACAACAATGAAAGTTTTATCGATGCATTCTCTTAACGATCGCGCACGAAACCTTCCATAAGATTGCACCGTGATATCGTTCCAACTGTCGAAGCTATAAAGCCCCCGTTCTATTAGCAAAGCATAAAGTTATTGAGCAATACTAAACGAGAACGGATGTGCCAGTACGACAAAGTCCAAAAGCTATCTTCCATATTCCCTTATATTCGAGACGAATTTCTATCTAGAAACTATTATAACCACGTTACTTCCGGCTCGTACGATTCTACAACCGATTTGTTTCCCCCAGCCCACCCCAGCCCATCTCACTCCCATCCCTATCCCTCCGACCTATCCTTCCATCCATCCACTATCCCTCATTCTCTATTTTCCATATGCACATCTAAATTCGAACACAATCTGTGTGCTCCTCTTCCTCACCGAAGCCCCCCCCCCTCACTCTTCCACTCCCCTTCACCGTATAATTATTAGAAAATTTAATCTGAATGCAATAATTACGAATAACTAATTGCGATAGGAAATGAATTTCGTACATACGCGTTCGTTAATATCGAACCCAAGAAAAAAGAAAAAGAAAGAAAGAAAAAACGAAACGAAAAAACAAAATAATAAAAACTTAATAATATGTCATGATAGGAATTTTATCACAGCGATTAAAGAGCATTATCTGCAATATCAATATCATATTTATATCGTTAAGCCAATAATTTAATAACGTTATCGTGCTATTATATCTGATAGATAATAAATCAATTGTTCTTTATTTTTCTTCATTTTTTTTTTTCTACTTTAAAAGAAAGATACGTTCTTTTTATCGTAAATGAAAGAGAGATAGATAGATAGAGAGTTAGAGAGAGAGAGAGAGAGAGAGAGAGAGAGAGGGAAAGAGGGAGAGAGACAGAGAGAGACGATCCTATGAAAATGCCGTGTAAAAGCACCGAACTTCCGGTCGATATACGCCTCGTGGCAATCCTCGAATGCATATACAGCCGAGAGTACGCCAAGCACACGATCGCCATCGCTGTAACATTTAGCTGAAATTACGTGCACAAGATTACGCCGGTGATTTTCTGGCAAAGGGACAATCGTGGAATCCTTGTATTACCGCAAATCGCGTTACTTTTTATAGTCGCCGAGCCAAGAAAATTCTTAAAAACGTTTCTACGAGTACACTAATTTATTCTCTAATAACACGAGAGACACGAATGTTTTAATGTATCATAACTATTAAATGTATTTATTATTACGTTCGTAAAATTCCAACGAAAGTTTTCAATTAATTTCAATTGCAATTTTCTAATAATGTCGTCTTATCTCTTACGTAAAACGAATCGAAGAATAAACGTAGGAGGATCTTGATCGTATCTTTAATGAACGAAACTAAAAAAAAAAAGAAGAAAAAAAAAAAACAAAAAACAAAACAAAAAAGAAAGGGAAAAAAAAGGTATTAAAAGAAAATGAAAAAAAAAAGATAATTAGAGAGACAATTCTCGTTACTTAACATATGAAAGAAATTAGTCGCCACCGACTAATTTCTTTCATGAGCTTATATAAAGAGAAAGATATATATATATATATATATATATATATGAGTTCTATTCTAACAAAAGAAACTAGAAAGAAAGTGCAAAACTATCATGCTAAGGAGAGAAAATGTAAGCTGTTAACTCGAAAAAGATAACGTGCCACGAGCTAAAGCTCTATGTAGATGTTATTAACCGATAACGTCTTAGTCGTTCAAATAATGCCTACGAGGACTTCCTCCTATAACTAGTTTTAGATAACGTTCTAAGAAATACTGACGTATTCCCACACTTCCTATTCATTCTCTCTCAATTTTCTCTTTTTCTTTCTTCCTTTTTTTTTCCTTTTCTTTTTTGGCTTATTTTAAGCACTCTTTGCTTTTTTTTGTTTCTTTTCATTGTTTTCCTTTTCTTTTTTTTTTTTTTTCTTTCTTTTAAGCATATCAACCATTGTACTCTCTCTCCCTCTCTCTCTCTCTCTCTCTGTCTCTCCCTCTCTCTTCTCTCTTTCTCTCTTTTTAGTCATTCAAAAGATTACTGCAATAATAATTTTTGTTGAACTTCACATAGGATTACAGTAAACGATTAGAGAACAGGTATAAAGCGGGTTCTCCCGTTTAAATATAATAAAAAGGAAAAAGGAATCCGATATTAAAAGTGAGGAAAGGAGAAAGAAAAAGAGAGAGAAAGAGAAAGAGAAAGAGAAAGAGAGAAAAGAGTGTATATGCTCGTACCCGTAAGGGCGTCCAGGGACGGGAAAGCACGTCGTTATACGACTCTCACAGTGATTACGGGCGAAAGGTCTGTGCAGTCTTGTATAACGAGCAATGACGATTCTCGGCTACCGAAAGTTCAAGCTGCGTCGCGTTTCTAGTCTGGCTTTACTCTCTGGAAAAAAAATTGCAGCACGTACGATTAAATAATTAACGAGTTTCCAAGTGGGACCGAGCCTCTCTTTCTCTCTCTCTCTCTCTCTCTCGCTGTCTTTTTATTTTTTTTTCCTCCCTCTTTCCCAAGCTGGCGGGTACGCCACTCACTCACTTCACCACTCATCGTTG
Source organism: Vespa crabro (assembly GCF_910589235.1). Taxonomy (NCBI): domain Eukaryota; kingdom Metazoa; phylum Arthropoda; class Insecta; order Hymenoptera; family Vespidae; genus Vespa; species Vespa crabro. The sequence continues at coordinate 2,644,631 of NC_060968.1, forward strand.
GATCTTTGCACGACCAACGGGCGAGAGTTTCTAGAGTTGGTACCGCGCAAGAGTTTCCCCCATAAAAATTTCATTCCCTTCCGTTGAACGAGTGTCGTCATGAGCGGCGTGTAGTTACTGATGGTGATTCTTACTGGGATGCTATCCCTTTTCTTTACCAACGGTATAACAATGTCGACTATGCCATTGGTATTATCATTCCCATTCCCCATTTTTGATCTTTCTATCCTTCACTCTTTCACCCTCTATCCTCACCCTTTTGCTCAACCTTATCTAACATCTATAATTTAATGCCGATTAACTCGAACTAAGGCTTGATTAAAAGATACTATAGATATAGGCCCAATGATCAATTAATAAAATTTAAACGAGATATCGTTTTAAAAGGAATTCAGTTGTGTTACCCTTTCTTTCTTTCTTTCTTTCTTTTTTTTCTTTTTTTTTTTCTTTCTTTTTCTTTTCTTCCTTTCTTTCTTTCTTTAACTCTAACTCCCTAACGACGTTGGTGGCTAACTAAACAGGCTGCCTTACTAGATATACTCTAAGGTCACCTTCGTCAGACTTTTTCTCTCTTTAATTAACGAAGTGTAATTATACGCTCGTAATTGTACGACTTTCTTTCGTTTTTAACGAAATTAAATCCAGGTAGAAACAATAGCTCGAGAATTTTCTTCCAACCTTGTACGACTTGGGATAACATGTAAAAAAATTTATATTCTAGGAACTATACTAACTTTCATTGTATTTAAAATGTTACGAGACTTATGCGCTTTAACGCCCCAAAGATGTAATAAAAGTCTTAAGAGAATAATAATAATAATAATAATAATAATAATAATAATAATAATAATAATAATAATAATAATAATAATAATAATAATAATAATAATAATAATAATAATAATAATAATAATAATAATAATAATAATAATAATATTACTTTTATTAATGATAAATAATTCGTTATCTCGAATGCATCAAAGTGAAAATGGAAACGACTTAATCGAAATTTAGAACGATCTAATGAACTTTTATATGGAATGGAATTTTGATATGGATGGAATTGAATAATAAATTAACTTATCTCATCAGTCATGAAAAATTTTAAATTAATTAATTATTACATATTATCTAACATTTTAATTCGATATGTTTCCTATTGATGTTGATGTCTGCAATGCGATAATATATAATCGTATTATCGAAAGGACGTTTAATTAATTATTTAATTTAAATTTATTATCAAGTTCAAGCTATCGAACGTCGAGAATGATTTTTAAAGAATATTCGATACGCGTTGGGAAAAATTTTTAAACGTATTATTCATACCATCGACAGGAATCGTGATAAAGTTTGAAATAATCTAATCGATCCCGTTCTCTCGTTTCTTTTCTTTTTCTTTCTTCTTTTTCTTTCTTTCTTTCTTTCTTCTTCTTTTTTTTTTGTCTTTCTTATTACTTTTCTTCTCAATTTTCTTTTTTCTTTTCCCTTTTTTTTTTGTTCTTTTCTTTTTTATTTTTCTTTTTTTTCCTTTTTTTTTTGTTATCAAAATCAACAGAAATCAATCTGCGAACAGAAGATTATTATAATGTTCGAACAAAAAAACAATTGTTTATGCTGTGAATTAAGTTTACTTAGAAGATTATAAAGACGATTATCACGAATATTCAACTTTTCTTCTGGTTTGTTCGATAACAATCCCATTGAATTATATATACTTATCTGATTTATCTTTCGCTTTTATTATTAACGATCGTAGATAAGAAATTATAAAGACTTTAATACTCGATCAAAGATCCAAGAAAATTTTTCTTCTTGAGAAAGAAATTCCAAATGATTTTTGAGATATGAATTAAAATATATGAAATTTATATCACACGAGCTCTCTCTCTCTCTCTCTCTCTTTCATTTCATTTTTAAAATTCAAACCATTTAAAAGGGGGCGAGCTAATTTAAGAATTCCACGTCTTAACAGTAGGGCTCGGTGGAAGGCGTTTCCAGATGAATAGGAAATCGGTGTAAGAAAGAGCTATTTTCATGGGGAAAGTATTTTCATTGGATTGCTAACGAGTGAGAACGATCGAGGGTACTCGTGCGAGTTAAAGATCGCGACGAATTACTTCGCTTTTTAACAAGCCGCCAAATTACCATGTTGCTTACGTAATTTAGAGATGAGCGTGTACCTACTTAAAAAAAAAAAAAAAAAAAAAAAAAAAAAGATAAAAACAAAAAGGAAGAATTTAAAAAAGATTTCTTGTGGATCTCTTACTCAATTAAATTTGATACGCTTGTTTAAAAAGAAAAGTAGTAGGGGAAGAAGAAACAAAACCAAAAAAAAATATATATATATATACACGCACATTTTAACGAGAAAACTCTATAATAATTCATGTGTGATTTAATTCGATGTAAAAAAAAAAAAAAAAAAAAAAAAAAAGAAGAGAGAGAGAGAGAGAGAAGAAAAAACGATCGTTATCATTCAAGTTCGAATGTTTCATCGAAATAAAATTCTATCGAGGCGCGATAATTTTGTTAAGAGTTTACGATAAACGAAATTCAGTTGAGTTCTTAACTTCTGCTAATACTTAATTCTGTAAATATTCAAAGGTTCATTCGATCGGTATATTCCATGGTTTTAACCGCAAGCAACTAGCATCTCATATTACTTGCACCTGATGCGAATCCAAACAAAAGTGCGACATGCCTTTTGCCTTGAATATTCATGAAAAGACCGTAAAATGGCGACTGTCAAGAGGGAAAAGATACGTTCCTGTCGCGCTAGTACTACGTGATTTACAAAAGCGTTCATCTCGAATATTCGTGACGATCCGTTTGTTTGTAAAGAGAGAAGAAGAAGAAGAAAAAAAAAACAAAAAAAAATACACAGAAAAAGAAATATAAAAAAATTCGAAAGACGATGAAGAAATAGCAATAAGTTTTAATAATAAATTAAAATTGACTTTTGAATTGACTTCAAGTGTCACAATGATGTATCTTGACAATGTCTATGTCAAATAAAAGTTTCACAATGGTTCCTAACAAAACTATTATATTCGAAAGTACATGATGATTTTGTTTTCGCGTTTATCTCTTCTTTCTTTCTCTCTTCCATTCTTCTCCTTTTTTTTCTTTTTCTTTTTTTTTTTTCCTTCCTCAACTTAAACAACAGGAATTCCTCGGGATAGCGAATCCTTAAGGAATTCAATGGAAGAAATGAACGTATTGCAAGAACTCTTCGAACGATTATTTGCGATGGAACGGAATTCAAGATAAAATAAACGTTCTTAATAAAGAAGTTTAACGCGAGTGTTAATATAGAACGGGAAGAGAGGGATGAGGGCGTTGGGGGGAGGGAAGGGGCGGGGCGGGGGAGTTGGGAGAGATTAAGAGTTAACTCTGTAATGTTGATACCGCAACAGCGGAAAGGATTCTCTGTTAGAGTTCTTTTTTTTTTTATTTTTCTTGTTTCACCTCGTTTTTTCTATTTCTTCTTTCTTCTTTCGTTTTATTCTTTTTTTTTTCTTTTTTTGTTTTTTTTTTGTTTTTTTTTTTTCTTCTTTTTATTTTCCCAGCAAATATTTACAGTTTTCTAGCGCAGTAAATATTATTTCGCGCTGGGCGTGCGTCGCGAAACGCTCACTTCCCTCCCCCGACCTGTTCTCCTCTCTTTCATTGTCCGCGGTTAAGTGATACTGCTAAATATGTATAAGCCGCATACACATAGGACATTACATGCGTGTATTTCTACGCAGTATATGTTTGTATGTGTATAACGTTTATACCGGAGAAGGATATATCCTAAACTTAGTCGACGGTTCCCATAGGAGTTTAGTATTCCGGATAAATAAAGACCTACGAATTTTTTCGTTTTAAACTCGACTCGAGTGTACTTTCTCATAAGCTTTAGAAGAAAAGTATTACCGTCCGTAAATACATACATACATATATATATATATATATATATATATATATATATATACATATATGTGTGTGTATATGTGTTGTAATGGAAAATTGATTAATTAATTAAAAAACGGTGTACTTGGAATATCGTTTAATTATCTGAATTATACGAAATAAATATTTTCGATAGGCGATAGGATAATTTATCAAATGATCAACACTAGTCAACACGTACATATATATATATATATATATATGCCACGATAGTAAAGTTCTTTGAAACTGCAGAGTGTCTCGTGTAAATGGTATCGTCGATGCTAAGGGTCGATACTTGTCAGGCAGTCTGACCGTAAGACCCCTAGACTACTTAATATTCATGACGAGTATCGCTATATATAATGTGTCAATTCTGAGATACCCTCTACATAAACTATCAATATACATTTGCACGAACATAGGTATTCACGCTTGGGGATTGCATTGGCATAGTCCTCTCTCTCTCTCTCTCTCTCTCTCTCTCTCTCTCTCTATCTTTCTCTCTCTCCCTTTCTCTCTCTGTAAACTGATCCTTTGTTGTATTTCTAGAACAAAGAGAAAATCACAGAGAGAGAGAGAGAGAGAGAGAGAGAGAGAGAGAGATGAAGTACGAAGGAAAATTATTTGATATTGTACATAGATAGATGATTATGCGGTATAAAAGTTATTTTTTCTATTTATTATAGTATAAATAACCATGATATTTTCAACGAAATTCAAAATAAAAATACATTTGAATTCCTTCTTGAACTTCCTTCAGATATTTTCACGAATGATACGACTACCTTTCTTTTTTCTATTTTCACCCCAGCTTTTATTCTCCATTTCTTTATTTTCCTTTCTTCCTTTACTTCCTCATTTTCCTTAGGGACTTGTCTTTCTCTCTCTCTCTCTCTCTCTCTCTCTCTCTCTCTCTCTCTCTCTTTCTCTCTATTTCTCTCTTTTTCTATACAGTTGTCTTGTTCCAAAAACAAAACAAAAAAATAAAAAAAAAAAATAATAATAATAATAATAATAAAAAAAAAAAAAAAGGAAAAAGAGAAAACAAATAAAAAGAAAAGCTCGTGTACCTTTTATACCAATATATTCTCTATTGCCCTGTGTTTCTTCTATTCGTATCTCGATAAAAGGTAGAGACTAAACGAAGCCACAGTAAAGGGAACGTTTACAACGCTCGTATAAGCCGTCCTAGAAACGTGCACTCCTATCCGATGATTGCCGTTTAAAACTAAAGTGACCTAAAATACACGGCGGGTCTAAGAAATCTTCCTAGGGTTAGGTTAAAAGCCCGTAATCATAGCTCACTCGGCATTTCCTCGTGAAAGTCGTAACGCTGTAATGAAATATTCGATTGGGATATACGTACGATAAGAGGACGTATTGGATGGAGAATCGTTTGACAAAAAAAGAAAAAAGAAAAAGAAGTAAAAGGAAAAAACAAAAGAAAGAAACAGAAATTTAAAAGAAGGATACCAATTGTAAAAATTCAACTTTGAAACTCGATTTTGAATTTAAATAAACAACGAAGTTTCTTGTTGATATTTTTCTTAGGTATATATCTTTCTTTCTTCTTCTTCTTCTTCTTCTTCTTCTTCTTTTTTCTTTTTTTTTCTTTTTTTCTTTTTTTCTTTTTTTTTTTTTATCGACGCCTTTACTCTCCTCAAATACGAGTATACCTTTAAAAAAGAGAGAAGGAGAGAGACAGACAGACAGAGAGAGAGAGAGAGAGAGAGAGAGAGAGAGAGGGAGCAAAGTATCTACGAAAATAAAATGCACTTTATATGTGTAGGTTATGTATTTATGTATGTACCGAGAAAGTCTTCTATAAAGTTGCATCGGTCTTCGGACATGCCTCTCACTAACATAGGTCTCCCCTATACACGCGTATCCAAGCCGCGTGACCACCTTTCGAAAGCACGTCGAATTCGATTATAGAATGAAGTTTGCTCTACGCCACCGACACTCTTTCTCTCGTATCTCGAAGAAATCGATAGTGAACGATAGCCTTTTTCTTTTCTTTCTTTTTTTTTTCCTTTTCTTCTTCTTCTTCTCCTCTCCATCGATTCCCTTCTTTTTATTTTAACGCCACAAGGACTGAAATTCTGTCCTCCCATGGAAGGAGTTAGATTAGACTTGACGTACATTCTGTGATATTTTATTTTTCAAGATTTTGAAAGAAAAAAGAAAAAAAAGAAAATTAAAAAAGGCGAAGAATATCTTTTAATGATCGTTGAAAGTTGAAGATCACTGCTATACAGATACAATGTATAGCATTCCATTATATTTTACAGAATTTATTTTTTTCTCTTTGCGAATAGGGAGAAGCCTTATTCTGTGGGGTTAAAAAGGAAAAAAAAGGTCACGTCGATAATACAGTCTAACTTATCTTATTTAAACCATCACGTATATAGTATCGATCTATACACACATACACACACACACACACACACACACACACATACATACATATATATATATATATATTATTTGTACGATTTCTAGAAATGAATACGGCGTTTAATAATATCATATACCATAAATGTTAGAGAACAAAAGAGAGAGAGAGAGAGAGAGAGAGAAAGAGAGAGAAAAAGAAATACGTGAGATGATTTTCAATAATACAATTATTTATCTTATCTAATTATAATCACGCTTCGTTCGCGCTTAAATTAAAATTCTTTCGTAAGAGCGTTCAAAGAGCAAAATGGTAAAAAAAAAAAAAAAAAGAGAAAAAAAAAGAAATAAAGAGAAATAATTAATTTGTACGATAATATCTCACTATAATCGTTTCATTCTAAATTATTTCATTTCCATTATTATATTCCCTTGTAAGGCATTACATAAGAGATTCAACATCGAACGAAATTTTCTCCCTGAGTAAATCTCACGGGCAAAGCCAATTTGCAGATATAAAAAAAAAGAAAAAAAAAAGGAAAAGAGAAAGAGAAAAGAAAAAGGAGAGAAAGATAAAGAGAAAGAGAGAGAGAGAGGGAAAGAAAATTTTTATCATGAATTCTTCGTAATATCGAACTTTCAACGAAAACATTGACCTGATTAAAGGAAGGATCGAACAATTTTATTTCTTCGGTCGCACTGAGTAAAGAATTAGAAAGAAAGAAAGAAAGAAGGAAGGAAAGAAAGAAAAAGAAAAAGAAAAGGATAAAAGCAAACGTCCAAGTAAAAGAAATGTTTATGAATTTATAACGATAGCCAACAGTTACTGACGTGTTCACGTTGCATCGCATCGCATCGCATCGCATCGCATCAAGGAAAAATCGTATTTACGTAAAGCCAGGATGAGACTTCTTCTGCTCGTGAACCACTGCAAAGCAGAACAATAGATGCTTCGTCATCGCCCAATGGAAATTGTGCTTGAGGGATGGGGACTCGAACATTTTATAATCCGACGAGAGCGAGAACTTCCACGGCAAGCATTCTGGTATCCGTTTTACGTCCGTCTAGTGTTAGATAGAAAAAGGCTCTCTTTCTCTTAAAAAAGAGAAGGATAGGTAGAGAGAGAGAGAGAGAGAGAGGGAGAGAATAGGGGAGGGGGGAAAGAGAAAATGGGAGCGACTCTTCTGTTGGCCGGCAGGCAGGCAGGCAAGCAAGCAGGTAGGCAGGCAGGCAGGCAGGCAGGCAGGAAACAAATGGAAAAAGGTAGAATAATATAATATTTTACTTTTTACTCAGCTCCCGTTCGTGAAAGTTGCGCAACTACAGAACAATCTGACGAATTTTTCTTCCATTTTTTTTTCTTTCCTTTTCTATTCCTTCCTCTTTTTTTTTCCCTCTATATATTTCTTTTTCATTATTTTTTCTTCTTCCTTTTTTCTTTTTTTTTCTTTTTTCTTTTTTATTCCTTCTCCGATCGGACCAAGTTTGACGTAGTGTAAAAGGTGAAAGAGAGAGAGAGAAAGAAAGAGACGGAAGAAGTGGGAATGAATTGAGAGAGAAAAAGAGAGAGAGAGAGAGAGAGAGAAGAAAAAAAAATAAAAAGAAAGAAAGAGCTTCGTCAATGGCAAATGTTCGTCAAAACGAACGAGGAAAATGAAAAGTTACGCGGGGGTAAGACCAGCTTCTAACGCAGAAAAAAAAAGAGAGAGAAAAAAAAGCGGAGAAAAAAAAAAGAAAGGAAAAAAAAAAGAAGCTTCTCTATGAATATGGAATCGCGGACTATACGGTGTGTTCGAAAAACGTACGCCCGCGCACATAGCTATTCTAGCTCGCGATTTTTTACCCTTAAAGTTCAAAAAAGCGAACGCGTGCATACGTTCCTATCGTCGACTCGAGTGCAATGCCTTTGATGGAGTGGAGTTTGGAACTTTTACAATGATCGGAAACTAGGCGCTCGAGTTGCTTTTTTTCTTGTTTTTTTTTTTTTCTTTCTTGTTCTGTTTTGTTTTGTTTTTTCTGATTTTTTTCACTTTTTTTTTTTTTTTTTTCTTTTTTTTTCTTCCTTTTACCCTCTCGAAATTGACGTATTTGTCATTTCGAACGCTATGAAACTGAGAAACATTTTCTAATATATATATTTCAAGCTATCCTCCGATTCGTCAATGCGTTCGAGTCAATGCTTTGAGGAGTTGATGGGAACAGAAAAAAAAGAGAAAATAAAATAAATGCAAAAATAAAAATAAAATAGAAGTAAAGAGGGACTAAAAATATATATATATATAAAAATTTGAAAAAGAGAAAAAAGGAAAAACGACGAAGTAAAAATATTTAATTATTCATTAACGTTGGAAGATAATGTAAACGCAATTTCTTCAAGTTATAATAATTCAGGAAGCGCTTAATTGTACAGCGTTATATCTGGTAGACGGTTTTTCATTAAAAAGATAGGGAGAAGAAAAAAGAAAAAAAAAAAAAAGAAAAAAGATACACCGTCAACATATTCCAACGCCCGTACCATTTAACTCCGATATTTTGTTATGACGCATTCTGCATTTTTTCTTTCTTTCTTTCTATTTTTTTTTCTTTCTTTTTTTTTTTTCTTTTTTTTTTCCTTTAATCTCATCGACCTTCCACGATACCATTATAGAGGTTTAAATCGCATATTTCATTAAATTAACTCGGTCCCCGAGTATAAATTTGACTTTATGTGAAAAAAGAAAGGAAGGAAAAAAAAAAAAAAAGAAAAAAGAAGAAAAAGAAAAAAAAAGAAAAAACAGGAATATTAAACATCGCGGTGGGATAATTATCGAAGATAACATTAAAGCTCGGTCGGTTGTATCGAGTTACGTATATAACATTTTAACAACCTTGTATCTTAACGACTACATCAAGTTGAATTATATCGCTTGCTTGACCATTCAAGATATGGAATAAACAAGATCGTTAAGCTGACCCATAACAAAGATAAATTCGATCTTTTCCACCGGTCATAAACTTACGTTCTCGGGGAACATGTCTTTAAACTATTATTCCGACTCTATGTGAAAATGACATTTCCATGATCCACGTAAAGTGCATTTAACGTTCTGGTAACACGACAGAGAAAGAGAGAGAGAGAGAGAGAGAGAGAGAGAGAGAGACGAAAAAAGAGCTTCGTACGAGTGTATTATTCGGTTGGTCGTTGAGTACAAGTCATTCGTGACTATAAATTAGAACGGAAGTGCCTGACAATCGAGTACACCAAAGCGGAGAATAAGGAAGAAGAAGGATGGTATATGAAAAGAGAGAGAGAGAGAGAGAGAGAGAGAGAGAGAGAGAAAGACAGATATAGAAATAGAGACAGAGAGACAGAGATAGAGAGAAGGAGACTTTCAACTGGCGTGCCTTAACGGTGTCGTGATTTATAATTCAGATCGGCTTCGTCATCGTTTGCCTTAATTAATCAAAAGCACCCGACTTGCCGGCGTTATGCAATTATCCTCGGTGGAGAGCGCGAATAATTAATCGAATAATTCGATGTAAACTCCAAATATGACCGACTCCCCGTGATCGGGACTTGAGAGGATGTAAGAAAAAAAAAAAAAAAAAAAAAAAAAAAAAAAGAAAAACCACGAGAGGTACGTTTAATTTTCTCTTTCTTTTCTCTTTTTCTTGTTTCTTTTATTCTCTCTTTTTTTTTTTTTTTTTTTTTTTTTTTTTAGGAAAAAAGAGGAAGAGATAAACGATTAAACGTTTCAAAATGAAACCTGGCCCTTTGACGAAAAATTCTTTCATTCTTTCTTTCTTTCTTACTTTCATTATTTTCTTTTCCTTTTTTCTTTCTTTCTTTCTTTCTTTCTTTCTTTCTTTCTTTCTTTTTCTTTCTTTTTTTCTTTCTTTTGCTTTTACGTCGCATCGAATTGACAAAGTTTCTCTTTGATTGTATCGAAAACACGTAAACTGATTCGCCTATACGAATCGAAACGTGGTGAAAGCTATTGGGGATGTTCCGCTTGTAACCGGTTAACATAACGTTTAACGCGGCCTGAATTAAATAACAGACGCGACCTTATCGAATTTGCATCGATCTACAACGAAACAACAGTTCTCCCTTTCTACTCTTAACGTATTCATAGCTCCTACCTCACTACAAGCCGACGTCCGAGCGAAATATTCACACGGTGAAACTTTTCTGGCATTACCCTTACTCGATATCGCATTTTTACTGTTTCCCTTCTCGCGGAACGAGCTGAAATATACAAAGAACCATTTAATTCTCCCGCATATATTAAGAGAAGCGAGAAATATTTTATTCAAAACCATGAATAAATGAACACAGAGAGAAAGAGAGAGAGAGAGAGAGGGAGAGAGAGAGAGAGAGAGGGTGCGAACAACTTTTTACGACTTTTCTATTGTTACGCTTATGCTTCATGGCCGTACTCTCGTGAACGTATAAAATTGCACGAAAAGAGAAATACAACAACGTCGGTGGTGAACGGTGAACGGTGAACACGAGAAAATAGGGCGGTCAAACGAAAAAAAAAAATAAATAAATAAAAAAAAAAAAAAAACAGGCGGGGGGAGGGAAAGAAATAAATAAATAAAGAAAGAAAAGAAAAATAAAAATAGATGAAATATAAAGAGAAAAAAAATAACGCGTAAATAGAAAAAAAAAGGACGTGCGAAGGAAGAAGAAAAAAAAACATACACACACATATACACAGAGACGCGCGCGCGCGCGTATACACGCGCACATACACAAGCACAAAATTCACGCATAGCAATCGTTCTCATACGATTGCGGAATATAAAATAAATTGAACGAATTGTCATTCAATGATAACGATACGTTTGTATTACTCCTGAAACGTTATCGAACATCCTTTTATCGTACAATCGTGTCGATAAGTTTGAAAAGGAAAAAAAGAAATAAATGAGACGCAAGAGAGAGAGAGAGAGAGAGAGAGAGAGAGAGAGAGAGAGAAAATTTACTTAACCTGTTCAAAAAAGAAATTTAAATCATTTAACGAGTATACCTTTCTTTCGTCGGAGAAGAAGAATAACTATGAGATGTCGTCGTATAGCGTATAACGCGTACGCGTAAGCGAGAACATATTCATAATTCCACGAGTTGAGACCAACGGTTTCTCTCCGGTGAGTAGCTAAAAACGAAAAGAGAGAAAACGGTGCTTGGCGAAAGAAAACTAAAAGGTAGAGAGTAGGAAAGAAAAAAAAAAAAAAAAAAAAAAGAAAAAAGACAATAAAAAAGCCAGAAAAGGACAGAGATGTTAGAGAAACGTAAAAAGTGAAACAACGAAGGGAGGAAAGTATAAGGAAGAGAAAGTGATGGTAACAAACTGGTAAAGGAAAATACAGATCCCTATATATATATATATATATATATATATTTTATATATATATATATATATATATATATATATATATAAAATAGAAAAGGATGATAGAAATGGGATGGTAAAAGAAAAGAATACGTGTATATTTGCTTTACTATGTAGCTATCCTGAGAAAGAAAAGTGTGAGAAAGAGAGAGAGAGAGAGAGAGAGAGAGAGAGAGAGAGAAAAGAGGGGAGAGAGTAGGAAAGCAATAGGCGGTGAGATAGGAACCGTGGGAGGGACGTTCTCGTGATTTCATTTCTCGTACGTCGTGCGGGAAGCTACCATTAATTAAAATATGGAAAGAAAAAGGGTAACGGAAATGCGGTACACGGAATGTATAAAAGATTCTCATTTAACCGAAGCCCACGGCAACGGCACAACTGCGGGAGGTGGATTCTGACAATGCCGTTGGATCCGGCGAATAGATTTGCTCGACCGCCGTGCGCGGCATTTATATACGCGCGCGCGCGCATCTATATCGGTGGTAAAGAGAGATGGGGAAAGAGAGAAAGAGAGAGAGAGAGAGAGAGAGAGAGAGAGAGAGAGAGAGAGACGACAAACCCTGATTTTACCGAGCAGCCCCCCCGTCGACGATCTACCGAACTCGCCTTTTCCTCTACTCTCTTTTTCTCTCTCTCTCTCTCTCTCTCTCTCTCTCTCTCTCTCTGCCTAGAAACGAGTGAGCTCGCATTCATAATTTTCTCCACGTGTGGGAACGCTCGGATGGGTATCTAACCATCGTAGTCCCTGGAGCAGTTGACTGCCGCTTGGAATTCGAGATCGGAATTGCTCGTTGTACGTTGTGTCAATATACCAGGAGCAACGCACTCATCTATCTATCTATCTCTCTCTCTCTCTCTCTCTCTCTTGCTATCGCTCTCTCGTCCTTTCTCTATCTATCTCTAGGTTTCGGTTCTGCCCATTGGTGCGACGATTCGAGAAGATAGAAAAATCGAAGGTACGAATGAAACACGACGGATAGAGAGAGAGAGAGAGAGAGAGAGAGAGAGAGAGAGAGAGAGAGAGAAATAGAGAGAGAGAAAGAGAGAGAGAAAAAGAGAACATATACACGTGGGCACCTCTTGGTGGCAGGAAATACGAATCGACCGTTTGTCCGTCGGTCACTGGCCATCAGGAAAATACGAAGAACGTTTCATGAAAATAGACAAAGTCCAACACGCATGGTCTAACACGCATGCACCAACACGTGAATAGCTCGTTGACAAGCCTCCGAGTAAATCCCCATTTGCATAATTAGTGCGTGTCGCTTGCACCACAGTAGGTATGCCGACCATCCACTATCAAGCCCCTGATGCCACACGATATTCTCCTGTCGTAGAGAAAGCCGATTTTCGGTGGTTTCCCCTGAACGAAAGTGCTTAACTGCAGTCGCACCAAGTTGGACAGGCCTCTCTAGGAACTTAGCGGAGTAGAACAATTTCTACGTTCCAACGTCGGCGATGTGACCGTCGACCCTTGACCAATTTTCCAGGAGTAGCCAGCGCTATACATATATGAGATGTTTCTACTATCTCAGGACTCTGTCCTAAACCAAAACCACCAAAATTTCACTACGTCTAATTAAATTAATTCTCTTTTAATTGTTAAACGGACAAATATCTTATCTTCGAAAGTACCAGAAAAATAGAAAGAGAGAGAGAGAGAGAGAGAGAAAGAGAGAGAGAAAAGTACTCTACTTTTTATTATTTATTTTTACCCGATATAAATTTCTCACTTAGGTCGTAGGTCGTATGAATGTTTCCTATTTTTACCTATATACGAACAGCTTTGGTCCATGGTACTACTTTTCACACTAGGCACTGTTTACAGGCTACGGTTTCGTTGCTCGAACGAATCAGCTGATCGTTCACACGATCGTCTCTCATTCTTTCTTTTTCTTCTCTCTCTCACTCTCTCTCTCTCTCTCTCTCTCTCTCTCTCTCTCTCTCTCTCTTTCTTTCTATCTCTCTATCTCTCCCTTTTCGTTACCTCTCTTCGAAGTTATGACTATTTTCCGGCTATGTTTACTCTTTCTCTCTTCCTCTTTCATACTGAAATTCCAAACTGCTCGGATGAAATTTATTGAATCGTTTTCCAAAATATTGCCCCTATACGATCGAAGAAAGAGTAGTAACTCAGCCTAACCGCGACAAATAGCATTTGATCGACTTCGATGAAGAAAAAAATTGACCGCGAAGATTTGTCATCTAAATCATATAGAATCATTGTTTTATAAAGATAAATGGAAAAACAAAAAAAGAAAGAAAGAAAATATATCGATTTTATATCTGGATTAAAGAAGATTGAAAAAATAAATGTAGTTACTTTTACTTTACTTCTATCTATCTCTCTCTCTCTCTCTCTCTCTCTCTCCCTCTCTATTTTTCTTTTTTCTCCTTTTTTCTCTTTTTTTTTTTCTTTCCTTTTTTTGCCAAACAATATTTCGAGTTACACTCGCAGTAGTCTTTCGTCGTCGTCGTCTCTCTCTCTCTCTCTCTCTCTCTCTCGCTCTCTTTCTGCATAGTTTTTATTTCTCTCTCATTCGTTTCTTCGTTCTCCTCCCCCCTCCCTTCTCACCTCCTTCATCGTTTGCACATAGTGTACAGTGTATACACCGATATGGCTCTGGCAAGCATTATTCACTTATTGATTTACTGCGTGCATTACAGGGACGAGCGAGAAATCCCGTCCACGCCATATTTCTATACCGGATTTAATAACCGAATTAAAAACGTTTTATCGTTACCATCGATTTTTCGTTAAAGCTAAGCTCTGCGTCGTTATTAATACAAAATATTTGATGGAAAAATATGACACCGGAATTGCTAGAAATATATAATCAATTTATTTTCTTTACCTATTAACTGTTTCCCCCTCCCCCACCCATCCTCCTTTCTTTTCTTTTCTTTTCTTTTTCGTTCGTAAAGGGGAAAAAAAAAAAGAAAAAAAAAAGAGAAAAAAGAGAATGAAATTATTTTCCTCCTATGATATACAATCAATTCAAACGAATAAAATGAATGGAAAATTTTTCATAGAAACGATTAAGTGTCATGAAAGGGTAACAACAGGTGTTACCTTACTAAAGAGCAAAGATTATATATCACATTCGATAAGTACCCGATTTGAAGTATGTTCGACGTTTTATCGTCCTTTCTGGTCTGCTATTAACTTCCGTTTTAGACTGACCACACAAGAAGAAGAATGTTCGGCAATAAGTTTAACTTATCGGCGATTCGAATCGCGTACCATCGTTTCCAACATTTTCGACGTACACATCGAGCTCAATCATTATCGATACATTTATCAAATGCCTAGCTTGTACCTAGCTCTCTACTACTACTACTACTACTACTACTACTACTACTACTACTACTACTACTACTACTACTACTCCTATTACGTTACTCTCAAGGGATGAAAATGGTAGAATGAAAGAAACGCGAAACTCATTGAAACTCTGCGCTGTTCCTTCGCTATGGCTAAGAGAGAGAGAGAGAGAGAGAGAGAGATGGATTCTAAAGTAAGGATCGAATTTTCGAATTCCCGTGTGTGAGTGAACGAATACTTGCTTTTAAATTCAAATCTCTTATTATGCGCTTTTATATCTCTCATTCGTGGTAAGAAACGAAGTTGAACGAAGGAGGAGGACGTAGGAGAAGGAGAAGGAGGAGGAAGAGGAGGAGGAAGAGGAGGAGAAGGTTGGTAAGCCCGTGAAAGAGAAGAGAAGAGAAGCAGCGAGAGGGCAAAGATACGGTAACGAGAGAGTGCAGACTGCATAATAAATCGAAACAATAAATCGTAAGTCGCCTTTTGAAGAGAGAACACGGAATCCCATAGAAATTGCGGCAAACTGCAACTGCGAGACGGTTAATGGAAGAGTGGCTTGGAACAACGAGCTAAGGTGCAATTAGAAGAGGATTCGGATATGGCGACGAAAAGGGGAGAACGTGATTCCTGTCTGTGAACGATTCACTTCCCCGCACTCTCATCCCCATAACCCCTTTACCTCTGCCCTTCACCTCATCTCACCCGTTCCCAATTTGTAGAACCGTCGAAGGAAACGACTGGTCCAGCTGCTGCAACTATCTTTTTCCTCCCGTTTCTCTTTCTTTCTTTCTTTCTTTTTTTGTTTTTCTTTTTTTTTTCACCTTTCTTTTTATACTTCTTCTGCAACAAAAAAAAATTCCCTCAGAAAAAAGGAATATTAGAAACAGTTGGCTTTAATTTTCCAACGTTGAAATGCTTCTCTGTCAGTTAATATACGTTATCATTATGAATGCCTTCTTATAGCTTCTAATAATAAAGTAATTAAATCAACTATTATATCTCGGACAGTCGCGTTTAAAAAAAAAAAAAATATATATATATATATATATAACAGATCGGTGCCTAATTTCTATTTCTTTTATTATCTAATGGATGTTCCTTTCGAAGAAACAGAAATATCATTTATTGTTAAGAATTTATCAGAAATAATCGTACGTTTTTTCTTTTTTTTTTTTTTTTTTTTTTTTTTTTTTTTTTATTCGAGACAAAAAAATTGAACGATAAGATAAAAATAAAAGAGGTAATAATTTGTTAATTAAATAAATTCTTAATAAAATTCATTCGAATGAAAAATGCGACAGGAATGATCTTTAACGACTGTCAAATATTTCTGTAAATTGCGTATCGTTATAATTTTCTCCACGTAGAATGTAATTAATTAGCGCGATATTGTGCGTTTCGGTTAAAATGATACTTTAAGCTTCACGTTGACGAGCAAGCGGAGGAGAAAAAGAAAGAGAGAGAGAGGGAGAGAGAAAGAGAGAGAGAGAGAGAGAGAGAGAGAAAATAATAATAAAAGAATTTTCGTACGGTCGATACGCTGCACCTGCGCCAAATCGTTCTTTTTATTTAGCTTGCATTATAATATTTTACGCTCTCGGAGGATGCGACGTGGATACGGTAACCACCGTGCGATGATTTACATAGGCACGCAATTGTAAACTGCGTGGAGTTATTCGAAAAATATAAACCATCGTTACGTTTCCGCGCTCGGAGCTATTATAATTTTACAGGGAAATTCTGACAAATTGCATTACCGCTCGAGTCTACCTCGAAAATGCATAACCACCCATGTTGCTATCGCTTTGTGCTGTCTATATATATATATATATATATATATATATATATATATATATATATATATATATATATATATAGACATATGTGTGTGTGGGTGTATGAAAGTAAAAACAAAAAAAAAGAAATAATAATAATAATGATAATAATAATAATAAATAAAAAAAAAAAAAAAAGAAAAAGAAAAAGAAAAGAAAAGAAAGAAAAAAGAAAGAAAGAAAGAAAGAAAAGAAGAAGAAGAAGAAAATGAATAGTAAAAAGAAATTACGAGATGTGTATGTATATGAAACAGTACTTGAAAGGGCATAAAAAGGAAAGGCATAAAAACGTGTAAGTCTTGCGAACAATAGGCGGTGCAATAAAAATCTGCATTCGGTGGAACAACCGAACTCCTTTCAGAACTTACGAAGAGTTAATAAAAAGCTTGCGTTAGCGAGCACCCCTGCCAGTTCGGTCGACTAATAGTTCCATCTCTCTTACTCTACTTCTACTTCTACTTCTACTTCTACTTCTACTTTTACTTCTACTTCTCTCTCTCTCTCTCTCTCTCTCTCTCTCTCTCTTAGACTTCTTTCTACTTAAGAATTATAAGTTCGCTAAGAATCTTACTTACCTAACGGACTCTGAATTTCCACCCTTTCTATTTCATAAATCCTTCGACTGTCTCTCCTTTCCATAGAATCAAAAAGATGAATTGGGAAGGATCGGCCTGATTCGATGAAACTCGAAAACAATGGCAACTTGATTTAGCGTTGAAAGATTTGTTACGTTTTTCTTTTCCTTTTCCTTTCTTTTTTTTCCTTTCTCTTTCCCCTCCCTCCCAACGCTCGTTTTCTTTCTTTTTTTCTTTTTTTCTTTTTGTTTTTTTTTTTTTCTTTCTTCTTCTTCTTTCCTCGCAAGCCATCAGCCTTGGTTTGCCCCGCCTAAACGGCAATGCAGCAACGTTGAGGGCGATGCTCCTTCATTCGCAAGCACCTTCTATCCAATTAACGATTGACCGCAACAGCCGAGAGCACGGACAGTGCCAAGAGTACGAAGAATGGCCTCGAGCGTTCGAGAAAAGTAATGAGAATTAAAGACTAATTGCGAGAGCTGACCTCGGGATCTACCGACTAAATGACTCTCCTTTTCTAATGATTTTTATTTTCGACCGGCTCGACCGGCTCTACCACCATTCTTTTGCATTCTTTTTCTCTTTTCTCTCTCTCTCCCCTGTTTTCTTTTTTTTTTTCTTTCTCTTTTTATCCTATTCTTTTTCGATTTTCTAACGGTATAATATTTATGAATGAAAAGAAAAAAAAAAAAAAAAAAAAAAAAAAAGAAAAAAAAATAATAATCGTCGTAATAATTCATTACAGGAAATCAAACATATATAACGATGGTTAAAATTAATTACACGTTATAGACAGATATAAACCAATGTAATCCAACGACACGGGCAATCGATACTAACGTAAACCTCGGTAGGATCAAGCAATTAATCGACACTTATACCCAGTTAATCCGCTTTTATGCGAACGATCTATAAGATAGATCGACGTAAATATCCGTCTTACTATAAGGACAATTAATCGAAGATAAATCCGCATTAGTAGATTACGATTGTTATATTATTGGAAGAAAAGTTTAACGTAGATATCGTTAGGAATAACAATCTAATATAGAAACTTATAAGTTCTTGGTTAAAAGTAAAATGAAGACCTGTATCTGTGCCGAGTTAAGTTCTTAACCGCGTTCAAATGAGTTTACCCAAGAAGAACCATCCGTTTCCGTGATTATCGAATAAAAAGGTCGGACTTATAGTCGACGCGTACACCAAGCGGAATTAATTAACGACTTCTACGCTTGTAAGCGTGTAACTCTGTTATTCCTATAACACCGACAAACCATGACCTTCCTATTTTATATATATATATATATATATATATATATATATATATTTAGATAGGTATATATGTATATACTTACGTACCTACCAACACATACACCTACACAGTTAGGTATATGTAAGTTCGCAATACGCGTAGCGGCCCTTCTTAGGCGCGTAATATAAGCGGCTCGAGTTATCGAAGTTGTTACCTAATTTCAGGGAGACTACGCGTTACAGCTGCGTCGGATCAGTTACCGGCCTTTGCAATAGCCCAGCCAACACATCCCCTAGTTACATATATACATACCTCGCGATCCCATGGAGTGTTGCGATATAAATTTCGCTTTAGACCGTTATAAAGTAGACTACGTGGTTACTTCGTTATCACGCCAAGATTGCACACCCTATGCGTCCAAGCCTTCCTGCCTGCCTGCCTGCTTTCCTTTTTTTTTTATCTTCTTTCTCTCTCTCTCTCTCTCTCTCTCTCTCTCTCATCTCTTTTTTCTTTTCTTTTTTCTTTCTCTCTTTTTCTCGTATATTTTTTTCTCTTTCATTCTTTCCTTTCTTTCTTTGTTCTTTTTTTTTTTTTTTCATCATCATTGCTCTCATTTTCCCTTCCATCTCACCTTACCTATCTCCCTTCCTCCTACCCACTTTCTACTCTCCCTCTCCCTCCTTTTCTCTCTCTCTCTCTCTCTCTCTCTCTCTTTATCTCTATTTCTATCTCTATCTCTTTCCATCTGCTTGCTTTTGATCTTTTCTGTTTCTTCGCTTTCTATTTTATTATCCTCCGTGCAAAGGTCGTTTTATAATACACCGTTGCTAACACACCACTGTTAGAACGATGTAATTCTCTCTCTCTCTCTCTCTCTCTCTCTCTCTCTCTCTCTCGCTCTATCTCTATTTCCATCTCCTTCTTTTGGTTCACACTCACGCAGAGAAAAACTTATAAAAATGCATGTAACAGATAATTCAGAGTTGAGAGGCAATTTTGCGTGGCGAGCCATTTCGCAGAATCTTTTTTATCGATCGAACGTTCGTTCCAGAGAGCCGGTTCTACATTTCTCATTACAGTCGAGCTAAACTCCTCCACTGCTGATCATCGTCTTTCTCCTCTTCCTATTTCTCACTCACTCACTCACTCACTATTTCTCTCTCTCTCTCTCTCTCTCTCTCTTTGCCTTTCCCTCTCTATCTATCTCTATCTCTATCTCTATCTCTATCTCTATCTCTATTTCTATCTCTTGTACAATATTACAACGTGCAAGGAACGTAGAACATAGCGAGCTGTAGGAGAACGACGGTTTCCCCCACATTAATTAGGGGAAAACACGAGACCAAACCGCGCGACATTCTCGGCTTTTCCGGCTTTGTTGAGCGATGATCACGGCGAACATCCTCGCGGCCCGAGGCGTCAACCGCAAGAAACGTCTTGCCACTTCGCTTCACCTCAGCTTTCCTTCTTCTGTGACCGACAGCGAAGAGACGAGCATGAAAGCCAAAAAGAAAGATAGAAATATATATACACACACACACACATATATATATATATATAGAAAGAGAGAGAGAGAGAGAGAGAGAGAAAAATAATAAACGAGGACAATGATTCATTTCAGTCTTCGTTCATTTGAAATTGTACAAATATAGAAATACGTCATTGTTGTTGATGATTATTATTAAATTTTGTCAAATCGAAAATCGACCAATCCGATAATAAATTTATCATCGAGTACGAAATACGTAACAACAATAACAATAACAACAACAACAACAGTAACGGTAACAATAATAACGACAACGTTGGACAATGACAACGACTTTGAAACGGAATTGCATGGTGAATTGGTCGAGTATATAATGTAATAAAAGTACCACCGCGTGACCCTTTGCATCTCGTTAAAACGATCGATACAGCATGACAAATATAACCTTTCTCTTGTCAGCACTCTAGTGCACTCACTTAATATTTCACCACATTTATTGAGATCCGACCGTTTAACGTGATTATTCGTTAATGTTAATGTTTCTGCTTTTAAAACTAATTTCAAAAGGAAATCATATTCGACAAAAAGAGTGAGGAGGGGGGATTGGAGGGGAGGGGGGGGGGATTACGAAAAGAAAATGCTGCAACGTTGTTGAATTTTTATTGAAATTCTTTTCTTTTTCATTTGTTTTCCATTCCCTTTTTTTTCTTTCTTTTTCTTTTTCTTTTTTTTTTTTTTGTTATTCGATTCGATCGACATCGAAGGAAACACGTCGGCGTAAACATTTATATAATTTAATAAATAAGAGACACTACACTCACGTATTTATATTTTGTTACGATATTTATATAAAAAGTACAAATTATTTATCAAATAATCGTAACTTAGTTAAATGTCTGCTTTTAAATTTGATATTTATAATCGAGCTCTTTTCTTTCTGTCTTTTCTGTTATTTCTTTTTCTTTTTTTCTGTTCTAATTTCCAAATTGCTACGATAATTGTCTAAAGAACGAATAAAAAAAAAGACAAGAAAAAAAAAAGAAAAAATACAAAAATACATACACTATAGTTTTGTTTTGATTTTCCAAAAGCATAATCTTCCATTTCGGCAGATCAAGAAGTTTGAGTTAAAGTTCTGCCACAGCAGATTATACTTGTCGTCGTCCTCCCCCCCCCCCCTCCCTCCGCCCACTGAGACACATGCAAGCGCTTGACAAGATGCAACGCACGAAACAGTATAATTAAGTATAGTTAGCGTAATATCTATTCCTACGAGATACCTTTCATGTATATTTATATATATATATGTATAAATATACAAATATATATATATATATATATATATATATATATATATTATATATGGATATATATATTTATATACATATAGGTATGTATATGTATACAATATATCATCGCATATGTAATATAATATAACGGGTTATTTTAGTAGGGCTAATTACACCGCCGGGAATGTTCCCTACCGGAATATAACGTAGAACGAGAAGTAATGAAATAAGATTTACTATGCCGAGAGCTATGTTAGGCAGATTTTCTTCATCTTAATAACGTACGTGTGCCCGTTGTTCCGCACTGTTAATACTAATACTCGAACAATTTTATAATATAAGAATATTTAATAGAAATTAGTTGATCCATTCGTTAAATCATCCATTAAAAATTTGTTAAGATACTACGAGAGTGTTGTTATGATACTATTCGTATCCGAATTGTCCCTTTTGATGGCTGGACCCCAGGATTCAGTCGGTCGGAATAAATCGCTGTCCCTCTGCGTATAATTAAAAGGTTAAGATAACTCGTTAGAAGGCACTCTTTCTCTTTACATAACTATTTCTATGGTAAAGGGGCAAATGTTTGAGGGAAACTCGTAATTATACCTTTCCTCTATCCCTATCTCTTTCTCTCTCTCTCTCTCTCTCTCTCTCTCTCTCTCTCTCTTACTCTTCCTCTTTCTTTCTCTCTCCCTCCCTTTCTCTCACTAACTCTCTCTCTCTCTCTCTCGCTCTCTCTCTCTCTCTCTCTCTCTTTTTCTCTCTGTTTTTTTTTTACGAGTACTCTAGACAAACATTAAAACACGATCGATGATAAAAATAAAGAATTCATTGTGGTTGTTTGGATGACACTAATTAACGATCTAATTTAAAGTTATTTTTTTGTTCTCTTTCTCTTGTTTTTTGTTTCGCCGATTTTTAAAGTTGAAAAAAAAAAGTGAAATAAGGTTGAGTGTTAACCAATCTTCTATAGCTACAATTTTACCGAGGTAAAAACTCTCGAACAAGCTCGACTAAAAAAGTTTCGCGGAGTAAAATGTTACTGACGTCAGAGAGAAAGAGAAAGAGAGGAAGAGAGAGAGAGAGAGAGAGAGAGAGAGAGGGAGAGAGAGGGAGAGAGAGATTGAGAATGATTATCGATTCTTTGGATTTTAAACAAGGATGAAATTCGTACGATGAACGACTAATCAAAATATGGACAATGAAATCAAGCTCGATGTTAATTTCAGATAGAATTGCTCCCGGATTTTGATTCGTTTATGATCACCGTTCCGTAACGTGGCTATATCAGCGGCGTCGATGCAAACAAGAAGGACAAACGTTTTTCTCATTCGGACTATCAAATTGTCACGCTTCCGTAAATCGATTTAAACGATAGAATTGGATAAAATGTGTTCTATTTGTTCTTGCTCGATCGAACGTACATACATATTTACGATGTAATTACAAGTATGTATATCGCGTCAAATGAAAAGTACAATCCAAACAGCTTGTTTTATCGATTGAAAACTTTTCTCATAATATGTGAACAATACAGTTTATAATATATATGAAAATGATCGAAGATAAGATTGTATGGTATAGAAAATCCTTAGGTCCTTTGTTCTTTCACAAGTTGTAACCTTGCTAACCTCACGAGTAGTTTTCTCAAGTTCTCGTTCAGAGAGAGAGAGAGAGAGAGAGAGAGAGAGAAAGAGAGTGAAAGAGAGTGAAAGAGAGAGAGAGAGAGAGAGAGAGAGAGAGAGAGAGAGAAAGAGGAAGAGAGTCGGAAACAGAAGGAAAGGAGATAAGAGTAATGGTAAATTTATCGGTTAACACAAAACGGAAGTAGTCGAGAGAAGTAAGGGCTCGAACTTTCTTAGAAATAGGTGCGATGAAACGCGGACGAAACTTTTCCTTCGAAAACTGCGATTACCTCCTACGTATCGTCTCGAAAAACTTGTATTAAGACGTTTCTGCTTTCTTGAAGAAGATCCTATCGCTAAGACAGGCGCAACTTTTAAAACGTTTTGCGATTCGCCAAAGGCGAATTTTTTTTTGCCGTTTACTTATAACAAAAGATCGATCGCGATTGATCGATCGATCGATCGTGAAAGTGATCGTTCGTTGTGGAATAATATCGTGTGCGATAATTTGTAAAAGAAAAGAAAAGAAAAGAAGAAGAAGAAGAAGAAGAAGAAGAAAAAAGAAAAGAAACACGGAGAAAAATAGGGAAAGAAAGAAAAAGAAGAAAACGGAAGAAGGGGATGGGGGGGGGGGAAGAAAAAAGCAAAGGGGCGAAAGAAAAATAAAAAAAAAGAAAGAAGAGAGAGAGAGAGAGAGAGAGAAAAGGATCGAACAAACGAACAGCAACAAAAAAAGAACAGAGTTAAATGGTTTTTTTTTCTTTTTTTGTTTTTCTTTTTTCTTTTTTTTTTTTTTTTTTTTTTTTTTTTTTTTTTTTTAATATAATGTAAACAATTCTTACCAATAACTTCCAAAGATGTACGGAGAAAAAGATCGGGAATGGCGCTATGGTAGATACTCCGATCAGTATTCCAATCATGTTCGCCCAACCAGGAAAGACGTACTCACCATATTTCGCCGGCTCGTAGGTATACATTTGATACACGAAGACCCCCTGTGGATGAAAAGCAGAACGTGTTATTCGTGCTCGAAATCCTGCAGAGACAGACACAAGCGCGTAAACGCTCGTAAACGGTGCATCGTGCTGTAACAGAAGGTTGTGGAAGGAACAATAGCAGGGGATGAAACGAGCGAGCGTACGTATGCGTACGTGCGTGTTGGATGTTGTATCGTCTATGTGTATAGGTGTCGGTAGAAGAAGAAGAGGAGAAAAAAAAATCAAAGAGATCAAACAACATCGCATTTAGTTCACGCATTATTTCTGCGTTTTAAATATTTTTTCTTTTTTTTTTTTTTTTTTTTTTTTCAAAGAAACCATGAAAAATTCATTCATCTTGTTTCCTTTTCTTCTTTTTCTTCGGGAGGAAGGGAAGGGGTAATAGTGATGGTGGTGGTGGTGGTGGTGGCAGGGTTTCTTTTTCTTATCCTTCTTTTTATTTTTGTATTTTTAACCTAAACTCCTCTCTCCTCATCATCGGAGATCAAACGCAGCTTATACCGAGATTAGGTTAATTTTGTGGAGAGAGATAGATAAAGAGAGAGAGAGAGAGAGAGAGAAAGAGGAGTAGGGGTTCGACGATCGGTATCGCCTGTTCGCTCTTCTGTGGCTATGCTCTGCAAATTTAATCTGATGTAGCTAGGGGAGGTGAACTAGAGTTCGCTTATCAACTTCCAATCCGTGCGCGGCTGCACGGGAAGGTTTCACGCCTGATTGGAGGAATCGATACGCATCGATCGTTGTAAAGGGCCTTACGTATATTTCTCATCTAATAGAAATCCATGATTGCGACGATGGGCTATGGGTTTCGCGAATTGCGAAATAATACTCGAAGCACGATCTTGTTCGATTAAACGAACTCATAGCCGAGAGTCATGGAGGGAAAAAGAAATGGGTGGGTGAAAGAACGAGATCAGGGTTGAAATAAAGAGAATGAAAAAGAGAGTAAGTAAGAAAGAGAGAGAGAGAGAGAGAGAGAGAGAGAGAGAGAGAAAGTTAAAAGAAGGAAGAAAGGAAGGAAAAGAGAAGGAAGTCCTTGTGACATTTCTGCCATTTCCTTCCTCTCGCAAACGATATTCTCGAAGCTAGCACACGCCCTTTACTGGCAGAACCCTTCTTGCCGCAATCAATTTGACTCGTGCGTGTGACAGGAGAGTTATCGATCTAACGGCTGCTTTAAATCTGAGAGGTCAAGAGAGAACGTAACTGGACATCGTCGTTGATCGTTGGTCGTTGTTGGTCGTCGTCATTGAACGTCGTCGGTCGTCGTCGTTTTACGTCGTTGGTAGTCGTTGTATGTCGTCGGTGAATCAAGGAAAAACTTACTCTGTGCGATCATTTGTTTCGAAACGGGGCTTCTGTTACTGGACTGTTTGGTAAATAAGGGATGACGAAGACCCTACAACGAGATCCACTTGGACGTAGCCCGCTTTACTGGCAAAATACCTAACCTATTGTATGCAGTATTAGTTACGTAGGCGTGTCCAAGCGAGGATGACAAGAAACTTTGAAAAATGGTATAGTAGAACAAAACGCATATACGTATGTATTAGTTCGTATACATGTATTCTCTTCTTTCTCTATCTCTCCTCTTTTTCCCCCTCCCTTTATCTCTCTCTCTCTCTCTCTCTCTCTCTCTTTATCTCTATCTATCTGTCTCTCTTTATACTCGTGACCACCAATACACTCTTGTTCACATATCGCTCGTTCCTGCGGTCGAGCAATTAGGCGGTTAGCCCGTTTACCCATTTTTGATGGTTACCACTTTTTGTTGGTCACCCAATTCTCCTACAAATTACTTGCCACGTTTCGAATTTTCACCTCTACACATACTACCGATTGTTCTAATGGAAAATTGTTTATTCAATTTGATTACTTGTCGCTTGTTAATTTGAAGAAGAAAAAAAGAAACAGTTGACAACGACGCGTAAAGAGGGGAGGGAAAAAGGGGTGTGTGTGTGTGTGTGTGTGTGTGTATACTTAAATGTACCATACACACGTATCTATAGAAACATTGAGAGAATCTCGTAGAAGCGAGCGAAAGAAAGAAAGAAAAAGAAAAAGGGGAGAAAAAAGAAAAAAAAATAGAAAAAAAAATAAAGAAAAAATAAAGAAGAAAATAAAAGAAAGTCAAGCGCTAAGAGCAAACCGTAGAAAATTAAACCGACAAGTTGTTCTTTCTTTCTCTTTCTCCGCGTCGTTGGGTTCGGTTTAAACGAATGAGAACAGAACGAATACACATAGACTCGTTTCGTTCGAATAACACATAGACCCTGAAGTTCTCAGTTTCGCAATAATTATATACTTTCGAGAGAAATATTTTCTATAACGGCGAAACGTCATTATTTTTTTTTTTTTTGCTACTATTTTTTCTATTTCTTTTCTTTTCTTTTCCGTGTTTTTGTTTTTTTATTTGCTTTATTTTTTTTTTTTTTTCCTTTCTTTTTCTCTTTTCCCACTTTTTTGATTTTCAATAAATCCACCAACTATCCTGTTGGTGGGAAAAAATGTTTTTTCGTTCCCTTTTTTTTATTTATTTTTTTTTTCTTTTTTATTTTCTCGTTTATCTTTTCAAAATAATCCTCAAATCTTTTCGATATACGAATGATCCGTTAATTAATTCGACTCACGTCCGATCGTGTAAAAAAAAAAAAGGGAAACTCAATGGAATAATTCAGTAGTCAGTAAAGAAGAGAGAAAGATAAGTACGTGCCCCTGGAAATGGATTGTCTACAATGGAAAGTAAGTCTGAGAGAAAGCAGAAAGTTCTCCGCGGATGGGAATGCATTAGACAAAAGTACTTCCGTGCTCCAATGTCTAAAACTCAATAATGATCGTGCGTTCTAGGTGAAAGCTTAGACGATTATTTAACGGGCGACTTCCTTGAATATAGACAAAGAGGGGATCGTACACATACATGAAGAACCCGGGCTCGTTCGAGTGCGAAGTAGACGTAATAACTTTCGATTTGATGTTTCACAGGCGAACAATTTCAATCAAAGGAGCATCAGGAAGAAGGTGGACGCTGAGAGATCGATCTACAACCAAAGGGAGAACGTTAAAGCTTAACCCTACGTTAACAATTCCGACTTATTCCCTTGTGAACTGGCAAGATCTTAGACCCTCTTAAAAAACAGATATGTTACGCGAGTCCCGATAACATAAGCTACGTGAATGAGGGTTCGGACAGACGTAAGAGAGAAGAGAGAGAGAGAGAGAGAGAGAGAGAGAGAGAGAGAGAGAGGGAAAAAGGGAGAAAAAAAAGGGAAAAGAAAAATGAAGGTAAGGGGGGGGGGGCGGAGAAAAAGAAACGAAGGAAAAATCATTTCCAAAGAGTATTTTGAAAAGAATAAAAAGAAACTACGACAAAGGGTGATCCTTTCGAAGTGCAGGCAATGTACGTAACGTACATAGCGTTCACTTTCCTATCGTTCTCCTCGCACTCGCTCGTTTCCCAAAGAGACTCTCTGTTATCGGGTGGAAAAGCGAAGAAGAAAAGATATCCCTCGGCTTTCTCGGCTCGAGATGGTTAATAGAATCGAAGAGTTTAAACCGAGTTCTCCTTGGTTCGAATGGTGTCTTTCTCCTCCACATTCTCAACCTCTACCTCCTTCTCATCCTCCTTTAACTCCATCTCCTTAGGAGAAGGGCACAGATGTACGCGATGTGTAGTAGGTAATGCACTTACCAAGCAGGTGATAGGCGCAAGGACGATCCAGCTGAGCCACCAATAGCTATATAGGAAGCGACCGAACTTCATTTGCATTTCGCCAATGTTACGTATAAATTTGTTGCATCCATAAAACCAAGATGGTAGAATGAGCTCAGCGAACCCGATCAATAATACAGCCCAAGAAGCTGTATTCCAATCCATCAGGGTGAACAGGTAAATTCCGCCATTAAAGATCATTGGTATACCCAAGAGCCAACAGAATATACATATTCCCAATATGACGTAGCTTTCGTACTTTCGTAAATCCGGACGTACGTCCAGTATGGCAGCATTTATCGCTTGTACGCCTGCGAACTGTATCATAAAAAGTAACGACTGCTCGTTTATCCTACTTCTCGATGTCTACTTTCTTTCTCTTTCTCTCTGTCTCCCACTCTTTCTCTCTCTCTCTCTCTCTCTCTTTCTCTCTCTCTCTCTCTCTATCTATCTATCTATCTCTCTCTCTCTCTCTATCTCTATCTAACTAACTATCTATCTCTCTTTCTTCTCCTTTTTTAGTTTTTGCCCTGCCCTGCCTTAATTACCTCTCTTGGCGCGAGACGCTCGGAGGACAGAAAATGTTCAAGACAAAGACTTTCTCCCGTTCGATCTCTCACTCTTCCACAGTTTCACCCTTCTACGCTACCTGAGAAAAAAAGATAAAAGAGAGAGAGAGAGAGAGAGAGAGAGAGAGAGAGAATGAAAGAGAGCAAGACAGAAAGAGAGAGAGAGAGAGAGAGGGCTAAAAAGGGAGGTGTGGATTTCACTCAGACAGCAAACCATAACTCTTTCCATGATATACGAGCGAGAAGGGCTCAAGCGAGACGATGCAAAAGTAACGCTCGTGCGACTATCGTCTGCCCACTCGCAAGTACTTACATTCTCACTTTTGCAGCTTCTTTTGATAAATACGCGAAGCAGCATCCTCTCGTTTATTCAACGTACCTCGTATAGTGCCTTCTTAGCCGTCTGCGAATCGCTCGTCAAAATCTCTTTCTCCATCGTGAATATACTTAAAGTAATAACCCGGTTTTCTTTTCTCTTTCCTTTTTCTCCCGTCATCTTTTTTTTTTTCGTTTCTTATCTTTCTTTCTTATTTTTTCTTTTTTTTCTTTTCTTTTTTTTCTTTTCCTTTTTTCTTCCTTTTTCAAGGGAAAAAGAAAATCTATATTATTATTATTTCTCTATACTCTTTCCTATGAAAATCGTTCCAAAATGAAAATCGTTCGGCGTAAATAGCTTTAAAATTTCTGGTAAGGGGTATGATTGATAAGTAAGAAAAAAAAAAAAAAAAAGAAGAAAAAAAAAGAGAGAAAAAATTAAGGGGCGGAAAAGAAAAAAGAGCTAATTATTAACATTTTATAATATTTTCTGAAAGAGAACTCGAGTAAAAAAGAAAAAGGAAAGAGGGGGAAAAAAAAAGGAAGAACGAAATAAAAAAATGCTTCTTTTAAGATCCTTAGAAATTCTCTTTCAGGACAAGCTTTTTATGTGTCTGAGTGAAATTGGTCCGAGAGACAAAGTACGGAAACGATGTAGTAATTATCGAGAAAATGAAAAAAAAAAAGAAAAAAAAAAATTGTCTTCACTTCCCTCCACCTCCCTCTCCCGTTCACCCCTCGATGATAAAAAGTAAAATGTGATTACTTACTTGACTACCAATACCAAGGGTAAGAAGCATTACAAAAAATAATATTG